>NC_055978.1:1800000-2100000 GCF_018492685.1 Alosa sapidissima | reverse complement strand
TGAAGTTAAGTTTCATGCAAGAATTGAGGCCGTCATCATTTAAGGGCAACTCCACGCGAAACTATCATATATCCATAAACTAAATACCATGGCATTGTGTTGCCGTTATGGATGTGACAGTTTTGCACGGAATTGCCCTTAAACGAGAGCGCAGGTTTGTCTTTATATTTTTCATATGTGAGAAAGATTTCTCACATGCAAGTGGAATAGGGTTAACAAAGCAATACTACCTCGTTGCAGTGTGCGATATATAACGGGCAGTTCATTTAGCGTTTTCAGAATCAGTCTTCGGATGGAAACTTTCCCTTTTCAGCCCGCTTGTGTTCGCACTCGCAAGCTGTGGTCACTGAAGTTTCCTTTTTGACATTTTCCTTATCTAGCCTACAGCAAGCGCACACATCAACAATAACAATTCAAGTGTTCTTGTTGACTGAAGGAAATCGGTGATTTTGTTTGATATTGACATGGCAACGGAGTCAAGTGGTTGAAAGTTATATAAATTACTCAGATAGAGCTACAATATTACATTTTGAAAAAGAACAAACTAAAATAAAATACATTAAATACTCATTAATTATTTTCAAAAGCTAAGCCGCATCAGAGGGATCAAAGAGCCGCATGCGGCTCCGGAGCCGCGGGTTGCCGACCCCTGACCTAGGCCTATGTTAATAATTATAAGGCTATCACAATTAAAATAATAACCATATGGTAGTAGGCAGACAATCTGTTTTGTATAAAAAAATATACCTTGACTATGGCTTAGATATAGTAGATAGTCAGACATATAGACATCTAAATTAAACCGTTGCACAAAGCAGTTTAGCTCTTAACTATCTTAAGTAGCACTATGTCAATGAATTCTGGTAAGAATTCTTACCAGAATTCTGAATTCTAAGTAGGCAAGTAAGACTCTTTTCAAAATAAAAAAACATGGCCGCCTGATTAATCACATCTAACCAACTCAACTCAATTTTACCCAAGCAGAACATGCTTGTCTTTATGCAAAACAAGATGAATAGGGCACATAGGTCTTGAAATGGCACTTCAGCTATGGTATTTTCATAGGCTAGGCTAGGCTAGGCTACAACTGAAATCAGACTGGAATCGTTGTGACTGTAGCATTCTATAACTGTCAACTGTACTGTAGGTAGTAACTGATTGTTACTGATTGTTACCAAGGTAGTATCAAGGACCTAAGTTAGCCTGGGGTTAAGGTGTCTAATTATTTTGGTCAGTCTTTATTTTTGTGAAACGGTCTAACTAGCATTAGACTTGTTAGTATATGGGCAAAATTCAAACTGGTCTAATACTAATACTTTAAGACTATGAAAAATAGCTTTGTGAAACTGGCCTTGAATGTTGTATACAATGACTAGGCCTACGTTTCCATGCACACTATATTAGGTGTGCCACTAACGTCATAAATTTGATGTCATAAACGCAAATATCCGAATGTGCGCCATCTTGGGAGTATTGGATATTATTACTGGTTGTGCTCCATAGTGTATGGTAGGCTAATGCACAGGGCAGCATTATTTAGATGAAGATAATTTAAATAAACTTGCCCAACCATATTTGTTGGTTATGCTGCTTGTTGCTGTCTTCGTTTGGTGGACAGTATGGCTACAATCTATACTAATTAAACCTGTCTTTATAAGGTAACTGTTAAAGCTGCAGTTGGCAAGATTTTGATCATATTGACAGAAACCAACACTATGATCCGACAGAACAACATAAACCAGCCAGTTTTAGAAAAAACCTGCACTTCTACCTCCACCTAGAGCCTTTTATTTGTTTTGCCAAAATCCACAGCTCCCGGTTCTTCTGGCCCAATCAGAGCATGGCTGTGTGAGATCTGATCACTCACAATCTGTCAATCACAGTCTGGTGCGCACTGACGAGCACATTTTCAATGAGAGGATGCTCAGTGGTAGTGGGGGAGGGGCATGAGAGTTGTAAACATTCAAAATTTTGGCTAAGTCCCCTCTATCTGTCAGACTTGCCAACTGCAGCTTTAAATCAGTCTTGCTAGACTCTTTCATTTCAAACTGTCTCTTACTGGAGTAGGAAGTAGTCAACATCACAGGTAGACTGGAGACATGCTTTAAAGCCAGCTGTAAGCCAGAGACGTAGGCTAGTTTACCATTAGAAAAGTTTGCAAGTTGCCATCTGTTGACACAAAGTTAAGTTAAAAGTGTGGCATGTGTGGCACTGTGGCCACTGGCTAGCACAGGATGCTAATCGATGCTGATAAATTAGCTCTACAATAATTTTGAGTTGTGGTTTATGTTGCAATTAGATTCACAATTCATGTTTGGCACACTGTAGTTAATCGTTCTGCACGTCATGGATGTGATCGAGCACCACCAGACACTGTAAGTTCTGTCATTTATTTGGCCATGTTGTGAAGTTATGTGCTACGTTTTGAGGAGATAGGGACTATATTATATGGTACTTATTAGTGCTGTCAGTTAAACGCGTTATTAACGGCTTTAACGTAAACCCATTTTAACGGCGTCAATTTTTTTATCGCGATATTAACGTTCTTTTTGGTGTAACAAAGTTTGTCGTTTTTTCACATGCTGTTGCAACAACTAGTAACGTTAGAACAACTACAAAACCACACCGGATCTAGCTAGACCGGAAACTAAACAATATGCACTGACGAATGGAATGGAACGTTGTATGTGCTGCACGTACACGCCCCCTTTTAGGTGAAAGTAAAGTAAACTTACTAAATCTTGAAACAAACATGAATAAAAGGCACAAAATAAGGTTGGTGTAAGAGTTATCTGTGTGTTTATGGGATGTGACCATGTTCCTATATTTTGCTCTTTCCAGTTTTCTAACAGGAGTGTCATGAATGTATTGATAGGCACAGTCAAACTGCCCGTGGCTGACTATAATTAAGTTCAGCAAGCTTAACTTTACATGTCATAACATCAACTAAACATAAGTCACACATTCATTCTATCACTTGTAATATGAACGTAGCCCGTTTCCTACTAGGTGAGATAATTGGCTATGTTATACTGAAGTTCCACAGTTAGCTAGCAAGCTAAACCGTTTTGCATGGGATATTATTGTAAGTGTAGCTACATGCTAAATTTGTACAATACATGGGGTATTGCAAACGAATTAGGTTGGTAATGTACATCGTTTCGACATGAGTAAGTACCATAAACATAATTCTTCATAACTGCTGTGTTAGTAAAATGATTGAATGAATTAATAACTAAATGTAACGTCAACGTGTGATTACTAGCTGTCTTTCCCATGATATAATGTTAACATATTTTCCGCTGAAATGGGGCGTGATGCAGATTAAATGTATCTTTATGATGATGCGCCGTTAGTAGGCTAAAGGCATGCTGCACACACTTGGTTGGGCTTACGAGCTGGTCAAAGAGTAGTAGTCTAGGCTGACGCATTAGTTGTGTGCCACCAAAGATTTTTTCACCGTCACTTGTTCTGTTATCAACATTCCTCTTTGGCTGCTACTATTTGCGATGCACTCTGCTTTCGACATTCATTTACATTAGATTCCATTCTTTTCAATACAACTCCGCACACCAGCATCACACTTTGCGCCGTGTAATCCCGATTCAGTTATATTTGGTCGACACTGCTCCATAAAATCCATTGTTCATCCAGTGTTTGCCTGTTAAAAACTTCGACGTTGATGTGTGTGGCAAGTGACAGTGCACCATAGACTGTACGCCTATAAAATGGCAATGCACTCATGTTGAAAAGTTCCTTATTTTCAACTGAACTCAAAGATAATGAATATAGTATGAATATAATATTTTCTGTTTGTTATGCCCTTTATAATGTGTGTAGGCCTACATTTTGTGCATGCACTTCTGCGGTAGCATTTATTTAATTTTATATCAGCTATTTCTGAAAAATATATTGTGTTGCCTCAGGTCTGCTGCACATCTTTTGAAATTTGATTTGAAATAATCAAATAGACCTACGTCTTAAAGTTCAGTTAATAAAGTAACTTGCTTTGCTTTCATTTGAATCCCAATCAAGATACACAAAAATTACTTTATTGTTAATATGGACTCCTGGAAAGTTCAGAAATGCAAAATAATAGAATTTTAATCATATGATAAAATATGTGATTAATCGTGATTAACTATAGGAATTCAGCGATTAATCGTGATTAAAAATTTTAATCGTTTGACAGCACTAGTACTTATATGTGATGAGTTTCGAAGTAATGACAAGTTTGTGAATAATCATGAGCCTTTCAGACAGGGGGTGCAGTTAATGTAACTAGGATAGGCAACCAGCTGCATGAGAACACGACAGCTCAACACTAACAAACCATTTATTCGATTCTGCCCATCTAAATTTTGGTTTAATCAATTGTTGGCTACAAGCCACGAATGTCTCGGATAGTCTCGGACAGTACTACATTTAAACACAATTGTTGCCACGAGGCATTCCAGCCTACGAATTTAGTAAAAAGTAAATCATGCATAATTAAAAAATAACTCAATTTAGGCTACTTGGCTGTGCAAGGTTTCCATTAGAGCACAGGGCACGTGAATGAAAGTGGCTGTCTTGTTTCACAATAAAAAGCGGGTGGAAATCCCAACACATTCAACTACATGAAATTTAACTAGATGTACCGCAGAGCGGTACAAAATATGACCGCCGCCCAGTCCAGCACATTTTTTCCACAAAAATAAATCACGCTGAAAGGCCTATATGATTCTAACTGTCTTATGCATTATCCACACTCAATTCTCACTGGTATCTGCTAGACAACAAGTACCAAAACATGATTAGTTCATAGATTTCACATGTAAAATTCATTGTATACAACCCCACCCCCATCTTGCCTGTTCATAATTCTGAGAAATTCTTGAATTGTGTGCATGTGTGCGTGTACATGTTTATGTGTGGGTGTGTGTGTGTGTGTGCGTGCTTGTGTGTTTGCCTGCGTATGTGTGTTTGTGCATGTGCATGCATGCGTACATATGTCTACTGTGTGAGTATGTGTCATACCTATGATTACTGTGAATGTATGTGTGTGCGTGTATATCTGTTTATGCACATGTGTGCACATGGAATGGGTTAACATGACCCCTTGAGGCAAACATACAAAAAAACATGGTCCTCCTAAACCTTACGGTTCTCGAGATATTCACAGAAAACTGTGTCTGCCCTACCCTCCTTTCGGGGGGTGCAGTCCAGCGGGGGGGCTACAGATCAAAAAGAAAAACGATGGTTCCATGCTATCCATATGGGGTTACATGCCCACCAAGTTTCGTCTACCCCGGTCTTTCAGTGTCCCGGGAATCCTTGACGGAAATTTGGACATGCGAAAGAAAAAAAAAAGAAAAATCTGACTGAACCTATATGCTTCGCTGCGCGGCGGTCATAATAAGAACCATCAAATACCCCCCAGATTCAGTGCCCATCAGTCCCAACATTTGGCAATATAATCAAATAGTCCAAAATTGAATTAAATCCAAAACCAAATCGAAAATCTTCTGCTTTTGATAGCCTACCGGTGTGAATGGAAATGTCTGTAAAGGGTTCCCGGTTCGATTTTGCCAACGACATCTCCGCTCCTCAAGTCAGTTTAAAAGTTTGCTCTTCTTGATAATGAATAATCTGTATTACTGCATTTCTTTATTTTGTCTGGATTATTATGGCAACTGTGTAAGCCAAATATCAAAGATGATCAAAGAAAAAAAATATTAATACAGAAGTTATTCTAAACCAGAAACTAAATTTCTAACAGGGTTTACATTACGTTCTCTTCTGCATACTCCCAACATGGCCGCCGCCCACTTTATGACATTCCGTTTTTATTCGGAATACTGACAATATTCCAATTGCGCACGAGTCATGTAAACACCTTATTCCAGCTGCCATAACCTGATTAAACTCATATTCTGAATACTACAAGATGGAATAACACCCCTAGCATGCCTCTTTTAACCGGGATATTGTGGTGTTCACATTAGTCGGAAAATGCCTCTTCGGAATATTAAATTCTGTATTCCATGAAAGGAATTTTGGTAGCTTGCTTTGATGCTCTGACACTTTGCAAACATAGTGAAAAGTGTGGCAAAAAGTTTGCTCATCTAGAATGAAAACTAGGTATTTATCGAAGGGTGAAAGCATCGTAATGCTCAAAGACGCAAGTTTTGCGAGCACTGCTGACAGATAAAGAACACGAACACTTTTAGGCCGATAAAAATAAAAATAATGGGAACAAAAACAATAGGGTTCCAGCAGCAGCGCTACTTGGTCCCCTAATAACAATTATAACTAGGGATCCAATGAACACATGCCTCATATAATTACTGGGTAGAGCATTTAAATCATTCACATAAACAAACCGGCTATTACTCACACAGTAGTTTTTTTTTCTAATTACGTAGTTAATATGATGTCCAACAGCTGAGCCAAAGTCAAAGTGGAAATATAATCATAGCCGTAGCAACAAACCAAAAGATGGGCTATTTCTCAAAGTGAGCATGCTTCCTTGATAGAATGCTTCCTTGCGAGTCAGGTTCTATGATGAGGTTAGAGGCCTCCCTAGCGTTCTCGTACTCTACTTTGAAACAGACTAGCTAGTGTGAACCTGCAGATCACAGCGGTCCGCCTGAGTGCTTCCGCTTTTAACTGCACACTTCTGTTTTAGTAGGGGCACTGCTCTGATGCATGTCAACGCAGAGTATTAACTCATGGAAAACCCAGCTCATGGCAGTCATTTTTGTTGTTATTCATCACTGAATTATTTCCAGGGTTACACAGTTAACAATTACTTGCAGCAAGATTTTTTCTTTACGTGGGGTGTTGACAGCTGAACCGTTATCTCTTTCTCATGGTCCTCAGTCTCCCTTAGCACTCTGAAAAGCAAGTATCGGAATCAAGCTTTAGATGTAACTATGTGATTGGACATGAAGGCATATATGCAAACAAGCCGAGCCAGATTCTGAACATTATGAAAACATATAAATGAATTCCTGTATTAAACAGACAATATCATATTCAGCTAACAATAAATAAACTGCATACAATCTTGTTTTGCTCCTTGCTAGATCCTTGGTCAACTTACCTGGCCAGATGAATCAATGACTCCATAATATTGTATCCTGTGTATGCACTGACTTCGTAGAATATCAGATGAGATTCCTGACAGAGATACATATAATATAATAAGTTCAAATACCTCATTCAATTATTAACAACAGCAACCCATTTCAATGCATGCATAGTTTTGTGCATGACACATGCTAGTGTCAGCCACACCTCTGCCAGTCTGTGGCCCTCCTTCAGTGATACTTCTCTTTCACTCTCCATGTCCATCTTGTTGCCAAGGACCATAATGGGGATGTCATCACCCACTGCTTCCTGTATGTTGCAAAGCCACGGTCGCACAGCGTGGAATGACTCCTCCACCGTGATGTCATAGATGACCACTACTCCATCAACTCTTCGGAAAAACTGCTTAGTGATACTGCGGTATCTGTTAGATTGCATAAGGGCACCGTGGTAAAGTTTTTCTTTTTTGTTAGTCAGAGGGTCCATGTGGACTTACCCCTGCGCCATTATCTCACAACAGTCCGACATTGCTATGAGTTTGACAAATAATGCTATGTATCAGTTAACCAATCAGGGTAAGCAGGCTAAAATGTAAACCTTCTTAAAATATATCTGTTGAAGGACTCTACAGTATCATACATATGTCAAAAATGGAACAAACTGGCACATGACCAAATTTGATTTTCAATTTGTGTGGCACGAAAGTTATTTATTGACTTCTTTTTGTATTTATTTTGGGTGTTTATCGATATAATGGCTTCTCTGGAGTCGTGCCCCAATTTAATCAACAAATGCTTTTCAAAAAATATTTTTAAAACATAGTTATGAATATGCTATATTCCAGAGAGGAGATATGCGGATTTGATAGACAGCTCTGATATCCAATGAAGATACATGTTAAACAGATGACGTGATTAATCATATTTTCATTGGTCATTTAGATACCCAAAGCTAACTGTAGATGGAGGAGAAGGTGAACATTCTATTTATAGTAAAAAGTGGAGATACGTGGTTTTTATCAGACAGCGACGCTATGGTAGCCTGGTAGCTACCTCTGAGTGGAATAGGCTAGTGTTTCTCAGGCTGGGCACAATTGATTATGGAACTGCGGATCAATTGAAAAAGAAAACAAAAGTTTCTGCGTTTGTGTCATAAAACATAAAAGTACAGTACAGTAGGTGGTACCGGTTTGAGTGCCCATTTAATCACTGTGTAAGTATGTGCAAGAGACACTGAAACCACTAGATCTGTACAGATGTTGGTAAGTTAAAAGGTAACAATATTTGATACAAAGAAGTGGATTCATGCAACTGTCCAAAAACATTTAGAATAGAGAAGGGATAATCCACTGCATTGAGCACTATTAGTCAGATTTAAATATAACATGCTCAAAAGTTAATACTAGTTAAAATAGTATAGCCTATAATTAGCTAAATAGTATAGCCTATAGTCTTCTTCCTGTTTGATAAAGATCTCCAGATCAGTTACCTATACAAGTAGTGCGTTTTCTGATATTCAAAACATTCAAATCACATGTAATAAAAAAAGCATTGGATTCTGCAAAGACAAGCAAAACCATTACACTTTCTATGCTTAGCCCATATTATTAGTGATATATTATTTGCGAGGGTGTTCATACATGATCAGAATGTGTTAGTGTGTTGCTGGTGGGCCAGTGTTGGCTCGTGGACCGCTTGATGCCGACCACTGTTCAATACTATTAAGGGTGAAAAAATGTCTTACCTTTCTTGTCCAGCAGTATCCCATAGTTGTAAAGCAACATTCATGTCTCCCAGATTAAGAGTGCGCACACTGTAGTCCACCCCTTTTCAGAGAGAACAGAAACAAAGGTTAAGATCCAATCCCAATACTCCAACATGATGATGGCCTAGGGCCGAAACACGTATGTCTAATAAAGACATCAAGAGCTAACGCTTGAGAGTGCGGTTTTCAACTTTGTTTTCCATCTCAATAATACCCATCCTTCCACTTCACCCTATCCCTCCATTTGTGCATTGTAGGGGTAGGTGTCCCATTTCTGTTGGAGATCTAGGGGCAGGGCTGTACAGTGGGACATCTAGGTGGGTCTCAAAAAATTAGAATATCATGGAAAATAAATAGAATATTATGGAAAACTTTTTTCAAAAAGTGATTCTTTCATATATTCTAGAGTCATTAGATATACAGTAAAGTGAAATATTTCAAGCCATCTTTTGTTTCAATCTTGGGCTTACAGCTCATTAACACCGAGGGCCCTATCATTACAGTCTAAAGTGCATTGTCACTCGTCAATAGCTTATTCAAATTTAGTAGGATGTGTCCACATTGGGAGGGTTTTCGTTATCAAACGTTGAGCGCATGGCGCAACAAGGTGTTCCTAGGTTTTTTAATCAGTCATGGGTGTGTTTGGGGCGTAACATCATTTAAACCAATGAGAATGACATCGGTCATTCCCTTTAACGGCGCAAAGCACGATGTCAAATAAATGCATTGGTATTTTGACATTCAACGGCAAATTTGAAGGAGGCTGCTTGCGAGACCGTATGGAATACCCATTTCACTAAACCATGCTTTACTAATCTAGCTTTACTAACCTAGCATAGCCTTCACGTATTTGCACTCCTCTATTATTTGAACTCATTGGCAAAGTGAAACTAACTTTACCATGGTGTCAGTCAACGACAAGACAGTTATATGCAGTTACTTTCACTATTGACTGTCAATGGGTTACCATCGAAAACATAGGCTGGAAAAAGCAACACTTACCCTAATATTGCTCAAATGACTGAATAAAACAGCATTCATCCTGCAGAGGAGTTGCTTATATCTTGTGACAGTGCGTCTTCAGCTGTGCTCCATACGTGTCTCTCGCCTCTCCCCTAATCACTTTTAACCGTCATTACCAATTTATGATGGTGAATAACTACTCATCATGAGATGTATTTCGTAATATCTTTATTCTAATTATGTTTCTCATTGTAATCGTGCAATTTGTAATGTTTTGCATGGACGTGCGCTGGTGTGCGTTCATGGATGATAGAAGGATGGTGCGTTGTGCACTCGATGCGCTCTTAAAATAATATAAACAACTCGTCATAGACTTCTGACCAGGTGTACAATAACGAATTTTAGACAATGCGCCAAGGCACTCCCTAAGTTGTTGATTGCCACACCCCTGGGTGCATTGTTTAAAAAAATAAACGTGCAAAATAAGGAATAAACTTTGCACTGGGTGGAAAACGAGTTTTACGCCATGCGCCAGGGGGCAAAATACAGCCCCAAATGTTACAATAAATATTAAAATTCAAAATATTAGAATAAAGTGGTTATAATACAGAAATGTCAGTTTCCTGAGCCTTTAAACTCTTTGGGCCCTATCGCACACCCGGCGCAATGTGGTGCAATATCGTACACCCAGTCAGTGAACCATGCACTCCACTGTTACTAAACCTTGCGCCCAGGGGTGTGGCAATTACCGACATAAGGGGTCCTGCAAAACCTACTTTATTTACTTTATAACCTACTTTTATTAAGCTTTGCCCCCAGGGGTGTGGCAGAAGGTGTGTTCTGGCGCACGATCCAAAATTGCTATCTTACACCCTCTAAAAATCATTATGCCACTGACCAAGAGAAACCTGGTCAGAAATCCTTAGTAAGTTATTGCTATGTTATTTCAAGAGTGCATTATCAACAGTGATATGGGCGGGTGCACAACGCTTCCCTCATCCACAGGAACACACACCAGCACACATCCATGCAAAACATTACAAATAACACAATTACAATGGGAAACATAATTAGAATAAAGATATTACGAAATACATCTCACAATTAGTAGTTATTCACCATCATTTGCAAATTGGTAATGGCAGTTATTAGGCGAGAGGCACATATGAAGCACAGCTATAGACGCACTGGAGTATGCCTCTGCGTTCTATCTGCTCTGTTTTTTTTGTGTAGGTGATTTGCTCATAAATGTTGGCTTTTCGCTACACTACAGCTGAACTCCTGAAATTATTCTCCACCTGTGCCATTCTTAGCAATGAGCCTCTCCATCACTGCCAGCAGTGGGGATACTGCACCTATGTGCACCAAGGCTCTGTCCGCTTTCCAGCAGGGCTTACCAGGTCAACTGCACTATGGCTTGCCTCGCACGGTGCTCATCCATTGCAACAGCCAACAACACAGAGAGACCCTGCCTTTGACCCTGGACGCTCCTTGGACGACATCCATCGAGCTGCTGATAATGCCACATCAATGCTAGACCCCTAGCTAATAACACATTTGTTCTGAAATACTTTTTTTACCACCCATAACCTTGATCTCCTCTGTAGAGTGGAGACCTAGCTGAGTGTTGGTGAGTCCAGCCCTTTCTCTGGGAACGTCCTCTAAAGATATTGTGTTGCGTAGCCTTCAGAGAATGTTTCCGGAACGCCTCCTTACAGCTGTTTTTGTGCAACTGTCAGGGAACCTTTTGGGAACGTTCCCTGATGGTTATATTAAGGATAGATTTTTTTATTCTTTAACTGACGTTCCCAGAACGTTCTCTAAAGGTATAGTTTTGTGCAACTGTCAGGGAACATTTTTGTATAATCACTGGAGTAGATCTGTCATTGTTAAGCAACACCAAAGAACTTTCCCTCTGGAGCACGCACGCTATTTGTTTATCCAGCACCGGCTTTGCAATTAACGATGTCCATAGACAAGGTAGAATATGTTGCACGATTTATGAAAATACGATGTATTGCGACATCAGATGCAAGTCAAATTTGTAGTTTCTTATGTCTTATTCCATCGAACTACAGATCCGCTACCCGATATGGCAAACTTACATATAGTGCGGTTATAGCCGATAGAGGGCCGCGAAGCGAATGCAGAAGTGCCGTTCACCCTGTTACAAGTTGATGAACCAAAGCCACACCCCCAATGTCACATCCAGCATGTACTGTATGCCAAGACGCACAAACGCACGTGCTGAACTGCAGCATCAACACTCCTCTAATTTTAGGCTGCAGCCAGTTATAATATACACATCAACCTACCGAAATCAAAGCCCCTCTTGCTACTTTGAAATCACCGGTGTGGAAGTACTCGTTCATTCATGTCAATTAAAACTAACTTACCCTACTCAACTTAGCAAGTGAAAAGATGATCTAGTTACAGTCCAAAGTTACTTTAAGGCTTAAAATGCACATTGATAAGTATCCATGAACACTAACCTTGGGTCTCTTCGAAGTGTGCTGAAACGATCAAATTATAATTCTGTGTTGTTTCATTTCACTGTTTTAGCCTAATGTTGGTTCTGTTTACATTACAACCTCGCGGTTGGAAAGGTTTCAAAATAAAAAGCGGTTTCAAAATAAAAGCCCCCCCCCCCGAAACAGAAAAGGCCAAAAAGAGTAAATAACATATAAGTAATGCATTAATAGTAAAGTTGAAAAAAAGATCGAAAATCGAATCGAATCGTGACTTTATAATCGAAAATTGCATCAAATTGAGGATTTGGAGAATCGTGACACCCCTAGTCATTGTGTCATACCGAGCTGATTTTGCATTTGAACTTGATTTTGAATATACCTGTGTGTGTGTGTGTGTGTGTGTGTGTGTGAAAGAGAGAGTGAAAGAGAGAGAGAGAGAGAGATAGAAAGAGAGAGAGAGTGACTTGTTGTGGGGGTTGCCTGGCAACAATAAACTTTTAGGTTCAACCAAAGATAGGCTAGCATTATACTTTTAACTCTCCGTCTGGTTCGACCACGGATTTAATAAAGCACCGGAGCTGGAAGCGTCTTTCATGTTGAGGTTGCAACATTTCGTAATTTAACTTTAGTTAGTTCCCAGCATGCATTGAAAATCAGTTGCCACATTTATTATTGTTTTGTTTTTAAACAATATGATTAAAACAGTTTAGCCTTCTCTTGCTTGTCATTTGAACAGTAACATGACAGGATATGCCCATTGAAAATGGTTTAGTTAAGCTAGTTTATTGTAAAGAAAGACACTGTAAACATGAAAATACTAGGTATAACCCGGTATAAATATTCAGCTGATTGTTAACCTTAATATCTTGGAGGAGGACGCAGCTATCGCTGGCATGAGGTTACACACAGAGCAGGATGAATATTAATATGAATGAACGACAATACAGTACTAAAGCCAAATCTGAAAACTGGATCCTTCACACCCGTTCTCAAAAAACCTGGCCTTGACCCTGATGTCCTGACCAACTACAGGCCCATCACTAACCTCCCCTTTATCTCTAAAGTGCTTGAGCGTGTTGTCTACACCCAACTCCAGAGCCATCTTGCCTCCAACATGCTACTCGACCCATTCTAATCTGGGTTCAGGAAACAACACAGCACTGAAACTGCTCTAGTCAGAGTGACCAACGACCTCCTGCGAGCTGCTAACTCTGGACACCTCTTAATCCTGCTTGACCTCAGTGCGGCCTTCGATACTGTCAACCACACTATCCTTCTGCAACGGCTTGAAAGCTTTGCTGGAATCACCAGCTCTGCCCTGACCTGGTTCAAGTCCTACCTCACTAACCGTCTACAGTTTACCACCAATAGTGGTGTCCAGTCTACTCCATCGACTCCTCCAAGGGGTCCCCCCCAAGGATCAGTCCTGGGCCCTCTCCTTTTCTCCATCTATATGCTCCCCCTTGGATATATTATCCAATCCCATGGACTCAGTTACCACCTTTACGCTGACGACACCCAGATCTACATTCACACCAAACCAGGCTCCTCCACAGCACTGACAACCCTCAACTCCTGCCTCCTACACATCAAAAGCTGGATGCACACTAGCTTTCTCCAACTCAACTCAAAACTGACATCATTCTCATTGGTTCAAAATGTCATACCAAAAACCTCAATAACTTCAGCCTTACCATCGACGGCACCACAGTCAAAGCCTCCACCCATGTCAAAAGCATAGGTGTCCTCCTCGACTCCACCCTCTCATTTGAATCTCACATCAACAAAACCCGGCAATCATCATTCTTCCATCTCAGAAACATAGCATGGATGTGCCCACTCCCCTCCAGCTCTGACACTGAGTGTGTAATACATGCCCTCATCTCCTCCCGCCTGGACTACTGCAATGCCCTCTTCAGTGGTCTCCCCTCTCACTTACTCAACAGGCTTCAACATGTCCAAAATTCAGCTGCGCGGTTGCTTACATCTACCCCTTCCAGACACATCATCAACATCCCTGTGTTGCAAGACCTCCACTTGCTTCCTGTCCCACTAAGGATTGACTTCCTCCTTACCTTTAAGGCCCTACATGGCTCTGCCCTCACACACCTGTCTGAACTCCTGCACCCCTACTGTCCTACACGCGCCCTGTGTTCCTCTGATCATGGCCTCCTCATTATCCCCCTAACCCGACTCCGCTCCATGGGTGACCAAGCATTTTCCTCAGCGGCCCCCCGCCTGTGGAATGCTCTGCCTCAGCAGATCAGATCTGCTGCCAGTGTCGACTGCTTCAAGTCTCTCCTCAAAACCCATCTGTTTAGGATAGCTTTTAACCTATAACCTACATAGACCTTCTTTTATTGTCTTTTTAAATTGCTCTCTACTCTCATTTTAATTGTACTGGCATTTGTCTGTTTCTATCCAGACTTGCGACTGCCTGTACACTTTTTGTGTGCCTCCTAATTTTTATGTTTTATTTTATTCTACTTTCTTAGCTTTTACTTACAATCCTACTTGTCTCCCATTTTTACCCTACAATGTTCAGTGCTTTGAGTACACGATAAAGCACTCTACAAATAAAATGTATTATTATTATTATTATTATTATTATTATTATTATTAGCCCTATTCACTAGTTTACCCACCTATTTTTAACACTACACACCTGGGACTGTATTCACAAAGCATTTTATCTTACCACTAGGAGTGCTCGTAAATCACACTAAAAGATTTTAGATAGGAGTTTTCTCTTAAAAGTTATTCACAAAGCATTTCAGACCTGCTCTTAGTAAGGAAAAATGACAACTCCTAAACTAAGAGTGAGTCTTCGTTGCTATGGATGACGTCATTACTCATGCACAAGCTTGACTGAAGTGACCACCTTGATTGGCTGATGATTATAATGCGGGAATGATTCCAAACACCTCTCCTATGATGATGAGTGACAGGTGACAGTTCTGAGAATGTGTGCGCTACACAAGTAGTGCGAAGGATGGAAGATGATGAATAACTAAATAAATAGCCTAAATGAATATAGAGTAAGGCAAAACAAATAACCTACAGTAGTAGCCTAATGAAACATTGATGCAGTATCTTTGCAACATTATTAAATTAATCTGTCACCATATGCCTATGTCTACGTTTGCAAAGAGGAGAACATTTTAATTTGATTCACAATGAAACGTTACATTTAATTTACATGTTGACAATGAGTAGTTTTGGTTGTTGTTGGTGGCGTTATTGCATCCCTTAGTTATGCCAAATGCATACGCATTTCAAAACATCGCGACGTGAAATGCCACAAACAGCGGATTGTGAATAGGTCTTAGTGAGTTAGGAGTCCTCTTGACTTCTTTTAAGCTGTCCTAGACTTAGGTGCTACTTTTAGGGCTAAAATGCTTCGTGAATTACTCTTAGTCAAAAAAATTAGGAGTTCTAAAGTTATGAGGGACACGCCCATTATTTTTAGGAGTTTCTCCTAAATTTGCCAGGAGTTACTTTTAGCCTTAAAATTCATTGTGAATATGGGCCCTGATCTCAGTAGCCTATTATAGGGTACAGGAAGGATGAGGTGGGATTCCTTTCCACTTTCACCATGAAATAATAAAATCTGAATTCACATGATCATACATGGCCTTACCTTCAAAACCCTCAATATGAAGTTTGGCTCATTAGACATGCAAGCGGATACTCACCTACAGTGGCTGAGGTGGCTCTATGGAAGCGGTCCTCACAGAATCGACGCAGAAGGGCAGTCTTCCCCACACTAGAATTACCCACCAAGATGACTTTAAAAAGCCGATCCGGGACTAGTAGAGCACTCTCCATTTGCTCCTGAGGATAGATAAAATAATTTACCGACCTTTCGCAATGTCCCTTCCCCCTTACTGTAGTTACTGTTACTATGTCTGTCAAATATTACAGAACTACCTAAGAAGTAACCATAGACAGTAATGAATTTGCCGACTGGAAAACTGAAGCTTTTAGTTTGCAGAGTGTATGCTGCAACAAAAAACTGTAAAACTGAATTAACTATAACTATCTAACAAAATTTGAGGTTGGGAAATTCGGTCTGGACTTTTTCCATTGACAAACCTCTATGCCTGTATGAAAACTGGGAGCACCAATCAAATTATCTGGACAGGCTTTATACAATGATGGACAGATAAGCAACAGTGCCTAGTCATTCACATCACCTGAGTGCGCTTCAGTTGATTTTGTTTACAACAAAAAGGCTGTCACTAGAGAAGCTAAATGTATAGATCACGTCTGTTGTATAAAATATTGACAGCACAATAAACAAACAGAAAACAGCCATTAAGGCATTTGTCGAGAAGGATGTTTTGGCTGTTGTGCAATTGTGTGCAGAGGCATTTTTCCCCTGTATCAGTTGAAACACACCCCATACATCAGGCTATATCAAACTATGTCATCAAACTATGTTTTTAATGCAAAGACGAAAAAATTCACCAACTGTTTTTAAAACATTCAAACAATAATATTGTAGCCTGGATACCAGACTCTCTGACTTCGCAGAGAGTCTGGCCTAGATCCATTGGCAAATGTTTATTTCCTGGTTGGTGGACGCTTGTCTGAAGTTAGAAATCATTGGAGTTCAATCACTGACGATTGGTAATGACGTATGTAACCACGGGGGACACAACGATAACGATAGGCTTGCAACTTAAACGTAATCACTCTCAGGAACGCCCTCTGTTCAGATAATGTGTTTGTTGTTTTACTTTGCCAAAACATAATATTTTCTGTAAAATTAGGTTATCAGGTTACTATAAGTCTTCAGCTTGGGAAAATGGGAAAAACACACATCCCCTCCAATCTTTCTGGATATCGGTTGTTTGGATTACACATCCCATAGGCACACCGTTTTGGCATGTTGCTGACTGTCCAAAGATTGATAGAGCTTTCTCGCTAACATAGGATTGAACAATAACCGTTCTGGGGTGGAGTTTTATGAAAGGTCAATTGAGTAAAGAATACATTTCAAACTATGACTTCATATTATTATGGCAAGACAAGGTCACTGAGAAACATTCATAACACCAGAGAACTATACCACAATCTCACAAAAGCTTTCAAATCCTTAAACCTGCTGGTACGTCTCCTTCCCAACTGGCTGACCACGGGGGCTTGAGGGTGCCTTGTCTGCCCATCTGGACTTCTTCATGCCCTTCAATGCAGGTGCATCAATAGGTACCAAGGCTGGATGGTGGAACTGCTGGGGTGTTTTTATAGCTGGGTCAGTGCTATTTAACTCCAAGTCTGTGTTTCCCTCCTCTTCATCCCTCTCCTCCTGTTGCACTTCGTCCTCATCTTCCTCACTGAGCTGATGTAGCAGGGGTGGGGTCTCACCCTGAAGCAGGTGAGGTAAGTGATCTTCCTCAATGGAAATGACCCTGCGCAAAGGCCAGCCTCCAGGTGGAGCATCTAGACCCTCTCCCCCTGCATCAGGACGCTCACCTATTCGTGCTTCAGTAGGGCCCCCTTGCAGATCCTTTCCGTTATTCTCCATTTTCTCACCAATCTCTTCTGTGGCTCCCACACTGCAACCAACATGATGAAAATAGGTATAAACAGCTTAATATCCACAAAAAAGCAACTGCTTCAATTAAAGAAGATCGATGGCTTGGAATGGCCCAGGCAGACCCTAAACCAGGATACAATTTATAGAGCTCTATGTAAGGGATAATGTATAGAACGCCGGTCATTATTGGGAAAATAAGTCCCAACAGGGCGAACCAGACTCGCTAGTGGAGGGGGTCTTGCTTCGCCCTGAAGGGACTTATTTTCCCAATAATGATCGGCGTTCTATACATTATCCCACTTATTATACGGCTACTTGCCAAAACGAAAAAATAAACTCCACGATATGTCTCTTTATTTATTTGTTAACTGTTTCGTTGTGGCTTTTGCTGAGAAACAAATAGTTCACAACACACGCTGAACTTGAATCAAATGTTCTTCTGATCAACCGTCTGCCTTCACTTTTGAATGAAAATCCGTTGCCATTGACAGCAGTCATTATTTAGAGGTCCTTAGGCGAAAATAATGTCCGGTAGAACTTTGGGAAATCCCATTCAAGTCAATGGAGCGTTCTACTTGTGAAAAGCCATATAATAAAGTGGCTTAAAGAGTGTTCTGCATGCCCTTACACTTTGGATTATTTTAAAAGACAGAGTAGGAGGTCAAGTGAAGATGTGTCACACCGATAGACTTTATTAAAAAAGATTGAGAGCTGTGGTAAATTCAAAAGGTGCCTAAAAAAGTACTATTTCAAAGGGTGCACACTTTTACAGTCAGGCGATGATCATGGTCATTACCTCTTAAAAGAATGATTCTTGCCTGCACGCTTCAGTGATGGAATTCTGCTTATTTTTCGAGAGGACTTCTTAACAGAAGGCTTAGATTTCTGTGAAACATGGTTTTTATAGTTTATTAGGAGTTCAGTGAGTTTAATATGCTCTGAGTAACAAATGTTTTTTTTTTTTTAATAAAGGAATGTGACATGTCCATGATACTTACCAGAGAAGTGATATCTCGCTCGTCTCTTAAATGTTTATTCATCTCTCTAGGGAGAAAAACAGAAAACTGCCAAAACTTTGTGAAGCAAAGGCCAGTGGCAAAATGACTCAGTATCACTGTCTCAGGCTCAAATAACAAGACAGTAGCAAGACCATCAGTTTATCTTAGTAGTTAGCCTGTTAACTAATTGCTAACATGATCTGCTGGAGTTCATACAGTACCCTCCAGAATTATTGGCACGTTTGGTAAAAACAGGTAAAAATTTATATTTTGGTGATTTATTTATGTCACAATGAAAACAATGAGGGGAAATCCAACCATGTCAAGTCAAGTCAAGTCAACTTTATTTATATAGTGCATTTCATACACAGAGGTCATTCAATGTGCTTTACATAAACAAAAGCAAACCGGAATAGCTGATAAAAGCATAGAAGAGCAATAATCAAAGAATCGTTTAAAAAGTAAAGAATAATAATAAAATAATAATAATAAGAAAACATAAAACGCACAAGGTGATAGTACATAAAAGCATAAAAGGACAATAATTTAAAAGTGTTGAAAAAGTAATAATTAAAACATTAAAAAACAACAAACAAAGACCTTTTATTGGACGCTAATGTCTATCAAATGCGTCTGTACGTAGCTCATAACGGCTTCGGTGTGTCGTCATCGTCTTGCTGCCCTCCATCCGTTCTGTGATTGGTCCCCTAACTGAGGCGAAAATTTGCTCCATGGTATCCAGGCTGCCTAGCAGCGTGAATAAAATCGGGCGCGTAAGGCAGCATGGGAAAACCCAGGCTATACCACTGGATTTTTTTTTATATTGTGGCTATCCCCCCTCCCCTTTTATTTGTTCTGCAAGGTTGTGTGTGCAGATAAAATCATTGACTAAAAATTATTTGTTTGAAAGAGATCTTATATTCAGAAGTGCTAGTTTTACTCTAAGTGTTGAGGTAATATGAGCTGCGGGGGAATTTTGTGGTTGTTGTGGTACAGGTAGGAGATTTGACTGGTTTAATCTGTAAGGTTGATGCTATTGACTCGTTCTATTGCTAATCAATACAGGAATAGAGAATGTCATGGGCCTGCTGGGTCCCGGCATCTTCTCAAAACTACTCTCAGTACCATTTCTATTGCAGGGACCCCAACAATATCAAACAACCGTACAACCAACAACAATTTGCTTTGAAGGGAAACAAATTCATTGTGAGAAAAAGGTTCCGCATTATTGGCACTCAACAATCATTGTTTGATTACAATAAAAGACACTAAAAGATTATTTATACCTGTTTTTAGTCAACTTTACCAAAGGTGCCAATAATTCTGGAGGGTACTGTAGATCTGCAGAGGTCAATTTGCCTCAATACAGTTTATAACATAACAGCAATTGGTGTTGACAGTAATGTTCAAATGCTTCAAACATACTGTATACGTATTTGCCATCTTGGCCAAACCTTTTAATTTAAGAAGATTGTCATGAAAATGGAAAGATGAAGTTTACCTTAGAAGATCAAGCTGTTTCATAAGGCTCTGCTTCTCTCTGTGAAGTCCCTCTGTGACACGATACATTTCCCTGTGACATATTTATGTAGGCTTAGGTGAAATGAACATGAACATGACAAACATCATGATTCAAGAGGAACAAAAAACATGTGAGGAAAAGAGAGGAATGACCAATGCCTTACATCTCTCTTTCCTGCTGCAGTCTGGAGGCTTGCTCCTGTAGGATTGTCAACTGCTCCTGGGCCATTGTGAGCTCATGTGTGGTGTGATTAAGTTCTCGCAGAAGCTCCTCATTAGTAATCTTGAGTTTTACACTCTGTACACGACTCACCTGCCGGTCACTGTACAGATCTTGGCACTGGCGTTCCAACTGAAACAGACAGACACATTTGCACGCATATCATACTATGTTCATGTCTCGTTTTAAATGTCAGGGCCCTCGGAAGTCTACCAATGAAGTGTGGAGATACATTGAGCCTCGTAAATGGTGTAAAACAGTGATTTATTTGCATGGCTAGCCCGATGCCGAAGCACCACCATTGAAAAACCTGTTGGTAGCATCGGCTAACTAGCGCCAGATTTTGGAGTGCAGGGGACAAGCCGAGATGGGGGTATGAGACATACGCACTTTAGGTCAATATCACACCGGAACTTTTTGTGCCAGTCTGAATGTCGTGAGCTTAAATATATTGTTTCTGAAGTTCATTTGCTGCGCCCTCGCGGCAGCCTACATGTAGAACAGTCGCAGCCCCTTACTCGCAGTTTCCCCAAATATTAACAAAGTAGCACTCACAAAAACTGTTCGGAAGTCGCAACTATATCTAGTCTATATTTACAACAATTAAGGGGAGTTTATGAGCAGTCCCTCCTCCAGTGGTACGGTCCTAACGAACGCCAGGGTGACACACAGTTACAGTAATTGAGAGTTATTTTTTTTTTTTAATTATTCTTCCACCACCCTCCTTTAACTTTTTTAATCTAGGCGGCATTCCACCCAGTCCAGCCAGAGTCAGAGGCCTACCCTCTGTGATATGAATGAATGTTCTGCCTTCATACTGTATGCTCAAGCAGGCCTTTATGTCCATGTCGCAAATGTAGAGTCCGACTTGCAGCCACAATCATCTTGAAAGTAGCTTAGCCTAGGCCTGACAGGAGATAACATTCTACAATTTACACGGATTTTTCTCCTCTGTTGATCTCGCGACATTGTTAGCGAATTTGTATATGCTTATAACAACAAAATACCACTTAATTTCGGGTTAAAATGCATTAGATAGATAGATAGATAGATAGATAGATAGATACTTTATTGATCCCCAAGGGGAAATTCAAGGGTCTCGGCATACAGACATCACACACAACATGCACTTACAGCAGAAATGGTAAACATAAGTATAAGTATAAACTCCACTGTACAATAAAGACAGTAGAAGATAAGAAAGATAAGAAAACTAACAAAACTAAATACTACATACACTACTGTATAAATACTAAATACTAAATACATTAACGTGCGTTACTGAAGTTTGTCCCGACTCCCGAGTAAAATATTTACCAATTTTTTTGTAATGCCTTACATTAGCCTACCATGTTACAGCAAATTAGGCCCATTAGGCCTACATTATGCCACTTTTATAACGCGTACTCCCAACACTGTATAGGCACAACAAAACACTAAGGAATTAACCCAAGTGCGTGCGTAAAGTAAAAAAACGCGTAACTACGCATATTTCACCCTGCCAGAATTCTCCCCTGTGTCATTTACGCGCGATAGAGGGAATTACGCGTTTTGGCACCCCCAAACTCTGGGTGTTTCTTATGTATACAGCTCTTGCGTGCATTCGGCCACTGACTTTCCAGCTGGGTCTCCAACATGTCGTTCTCAAGCTAAGTCGCTGCTGCCTTGCCAGAGCTTGCCAGAGGCTGAAACACGCTACTACATTTAAACACAATTGTTGCCGCGACTCGAGGCATTCCAGCCTACGAAATTAATAAAACGTAAATCATGCATAATTTAAAAATAACTCAATAGGCTACTTGGCTATGCAATAAGGTTTCCATTACAGCACCGCGGACGTTCAATGAACGCATGAAAGCGGATGGTTTGTTTGAAATCCCGACACTCTTTCAACTACATGGAACATAAGTGATCATCAAATACCTCCCTAGATTTCAGTGCCCATCAGTCCCAACATTTAAGAATATAATCAAACAGTCCAAAAGTAAATTAAATATCAAACTAAACCGAAAATGTCATGCTTTTGAAGGCCTACCAGTATGTCGCTCCAAGAAACGCATGTCTCAAAATAAAACTCGCATAAGAAATAAAGGGCTGTCTCGAATACAATCCTGCCCCTAAAGGCCTGTACTCTGTCTTAAGACTCCGGCCATAATTTGAGGATAGTAGACAAACTGGCTTCAGATATCCAACAGAGTGAATACGAGATTGTGCATGTGAATGTGAACGTTTCAACAGGACAATTTATGACTTGCTTAGGACCTTACCCCCTGAAAAGGAGCATAAATGACCCCAGTTGCTCCCTCAGATCCTACCAAGCCTACACCAAGCATAAAATTGTGTCTGGATGGAATTGGCACACACTATGAGATCAGGCCATATGGGGAAGAGGGCCCCCTTAAGACCATGCATCGCTCCGAGCTTAAACCTGTTCACATCGGTCAAGATTCATCCAGCCCACCAGCACTGGCTGCTCCACAGCCTCATGGGGATATCGGGAGGGAGCCAGGCCTCGGTAACCCTGCAGTTCGAGACCCGTTGAGGTTAGCCATAGTCCACACCAGGACTAGTGCTTAGCATCACAGTGACCAAGAAGGTGTCAACTCTAGCCATGATCAGCTGTCCCAGACTCATTTGAAGGGCATACCCCCAGGTAACCCTGAAGTTGGAGACCAGCTGAGGATAGCCATAGCCATAGCTCACATCAGGACTAGTACTGAGCCTCCCAGGGGCCAAGATGGTGATAACGTTAGCCTTGACCAACTGTCCCAGGCTAATTTGAGTACCAGATGTCCAACCCCCAACAAACAGTGCCAGCTACCTGGCAGCGGCACCGTTTAGTACAGACACTTTGGAAGAACCAAGGCTGGCCCCAAGCATAGCAGCAGGTGATTTTCTAATCGTGCGCCCCCTGGAGGAGTTAGGTCTGGACCCTGATCCGGTTCTACCCCTCTGACATTCCACTCATAATACTGCTGGACAGCATTTAAACCCCTTCTACCTCCCACACTCTGTTTCACATGAGTTCTCTGCCAATGTAGCAGAAGTAAATGTTTCCCCCATAACCTTCAGGCCTTGGCAGTAGATAGGTATACTACCGGGACCGTGAACTTTAAAGCCAGGGGTGTATGTGGAAAGGCTGACCTGCAGTGCACACGCCCACCCGTGGGTGGTGATCATATACATAGTTTCCTCTCTGGGAGAACAATGCCGGACATTTTAATTGTTTGATGCATGGGTGCTTGTGGTTGTTGTCACTGGAAGAACACAGCTTTATTCTAAGACTGGTGACTGTAGTGTGCTGTTGCCATTGTACTGGCGTTTTGGCAGGCTTCCAAAAGTTGAGGTGTGTTGTTGCTGTTACCCCATCACTTCTCTCACACGTCCAGCCTGTTGGCTGTGGATAACTCGTTGCTTTAAAAAAAACAAAAAAACAATTGCACACGGTTTAGTGTCTGATCACTGTTTTCCCTTATTTGTTTTTTTGTATTAGTTTAGGCTGTGAGAGGGCCATCCGTAGTTTGTCTGTTTGTTTTTTGTAACTTATATTCTTTTGTTTGTTCATTTTGCTTACTGCTACTTAACTACCCATTCCATACAGGTTCTGCGTAGCCCGGTAGCACTGCCTATGACACCTAGTGGTGTGCTGTGTTGCCTGTACTATTATAGGTTATTTCCAAGACAAATTTATCTTAAGGTAGACAATAGAATGACATGGCAGGTCAAGGAAAGCATCAAGAAAAGCAAAGATTAAGAAATCGTTTTTGACATAGGCAACTGGGGAGGAGGTGTTTTTACACTTTTCAGGCACTCAAAGTTTGAACTATGGACATTGTTTTAGAACCTACAACCTTTCTACATTAACTGGGGGTTTTGTGTGCAAAAAGTGGAATTAATGGCCAAACACAAGATGGGTCATACAAATTTGAAGACAAAAAAATCAATTTTCACATGAAAATCCAGCAGGAGCCTATTTTCCAAACACAGCGTACTGTACTACCTCAACATAGAATAAAAAGACATGATCCTCCCTGCTGAGTACAATCGCAGCACATGGACAATTTCATTACAAAGTACAACAACACTTCACAGAAATGGTCTGACTTTAAAGGTATTCAATTGGAGAACTTCCTTGTCTGTACAGTGACCCACTCATGTTTGTGTGTAAGGTCATGTGCATGGTATTAAATTAAGTTTTGTAATTAAATTAGCATTATTAGCATGCTCATTTGTGTATGATGGTATCAATAATGCACTGCCTGGAATATAGTGTGTCTCTAAGTCTGAAACAATCTAGTGTATAGTAAGCCTGAAACAAACTAGTCCGCCTGATTGTGAAACTACCCTCCCCCACACAAATACCCACACGTCAGGGAAGAACTATAGCACATTTTTGGCTATCAAGTACAGAAAGTATTTTCTTATCTTTTTGAAGCTTTCTTATTTGTCTTGTTGAGCTGATTTACAATAGTATGTGATGGTGTGTGCATACACATAGGCATGTCTGACTGGCTCCCTCACCCTTCTCTGTTTCTGGAAGAGCAGCTCAAGCTCCTGTTCTTTGGTGCTCAACTGCTCCTGCAGGTCTTGACTGTTGGAAAGAAGCCGCTCAGAGTCCTGGAAAAGATGATTGTTGGCCAACAGCTGAATACTTCAACACAGTATACTCCACAAAAAAAGCAGTACATATTTCCTTCACGGTAATTTGTTTATACAGTAATTTGGGAAGTTGCACCTTGCATTAACATTTGTGCTGACAGTAAGCTGATGTAGCATCAAAATCGGAAGGAAGGAAGCTTGCATAAGATATTTATTAGATTGCAAAAGTGTTCTACTGTCTTGAAGGGACTTCTCAGAATAATATAAAAAGAAATGCATGTTGCCCATGCAGAACAGAAGCAAATATATTTTACCTTTAGGATAATTCCATCTTTGTCATTTTTTATCTGCTGCTCCATTTCTTCATACAACCGTCTGATTTCACTGTCATGTAATGCTGTCTTCCTAAACTCAACAGAAGGTATAGCAATCATTTAGTAGACAGTACACATTAAATAAGTTGACAGACTACAAAATAAATACACTTTTTTTTACTATCACATTCTATATCTCATGCCAACACACACACACACACACACACACACACACACACACACACACACACACAAAATAACACAGTAAAGCTTCTCAGGGTCTTAGCACCTTACATTGCATAGCTCTGGCATTCCAACAAGTTAAGAGCTAAATATGTAATCAGCTGATACATTTCAGAGCCCTGGAGTTAAGATAAGCTCATGCAAGAATGAAAGAATACACAAAGAAAATAAAAGAGATACATCTTAAGAATGTAATAATTAAATACAAAATTAGATATTAAACATTGAACATACAGTTGTGGATGCTCGGCCAGTCTAGTGTTTTAAAATACAATATCATACCATGCATTTATTTAACCATTAGTCACATAGACTCTTAAGGATTAGCAGGTCATTTGAAAAGGATAGAAAATAGCATTCTACAGAGTATTACCATAAACTACTAACAATGAACACAGGAGTCTTCTGTTTGAGATGACATGTTAAAATAATGTGTTCTATTTGGATCTGGTTGTAAGTTCAGGGACAGCACTTGAAATTGTGTTATAACTTAAAATGCATTAGGTGTAAAAAATAAAATGGTAGAAACATTCCATATGTTTATGAAGAGCTTACAGATTACAACGGTATGTTTTAAGTAGTTTGCCCACATTTATTGTTGGTCTTTCTGACATTTTCAGTAAGGAGCACCAGTGATATCAGTGGAAATAAGTTAATACAGAGCCATGAATTAATACAGTACGTTAATGGGATTCATATGTGACAACACTATCATTTTATTTGAAAATCATGTGATCAGTAATATCACATTATTAGTTGGGTTGGCACTAACTAGGCCCACACAAGCATTCAAGATTTTGGAATCACTGATTGAAGTTTACCTTTTTGAAAGACAATCCCTACAAAATTATCAATAGTGTAAGTGAGCATGAAAGTTGGAAAGATAATATGTACACAGGCATACAAAGGCCCATATTCTGCAACAACCACTCCTATGTTTCAATGTGGTGTACCCTTAATTTTGAAAAGGTCAATTCATCATTATAATTTGCAATTATGTTTGTGGGACTGAAAATATGTATAATGTAAAATATGAAGCAATGCAGATTGCCTCAAAGAGAAAAAACAGAAAGATGGAGGCCCTGGTTCACAACTGAAAAGTAGGATTAAAAAAAGACCCCATCACTGTATTTTACACTGCCATGCCACATCATGTGGACAGCACTTGATTGGAAGCAATTTCATCCCACAACCAGACAATGGCCCAAAACACTGCACTAAATTATGTAAGATCCAGCTAGGGAAGAGCAAATGGAGTCATACTGCTGCGAAGTTTGTAGCTGCTGCCAATGGAGGACTGTTTGACTTGGCCCTTATTATTAGTGTGTTTGCTCAAGCACAAAGAAATGCTTTTATTATCAGTGTGCTTGCTGAAGCACGCAGCTGTCATGGTTTTGTGTTTGTGTTCTTAGCTTCCTTATTTTGAACTCTTATTTTGCCATGTCTTGTATTTCTGTTCCTTGTTACTTCCTGACTGTCATGTGTCTTTGTTTTCGTCTGTTCTTGTCCTTTAATTCTTGTTAACCATGGTGGCATTCAGATTTTTTGTTACCGATGTCGAATGACCCAGAAATATTTAGTGAGAAGAGCTTTTCGGATTCTCTAAATACTTAAGAATGGTGCTTCAATGCTTCCTTTCAATTCTCTACCTTTAGCACAGGGTACACTGAAGCTTTCTTTATGAAAGGAAAGGAGACAGTAATGCCCCACAATTCTTTGTCCCAGTTATCATCCGTGCAACATTCATCAACGCTGATTACTTGCTGGTGTGCTTATGACCAGCGTGCATGTTTGATAAATACCAAGTGTTTATATTCACAGACATTCTAAATTTTACAAGAGAATTTAAAATGCCTTTTGAGTTCACTTCATATTCTTATGACTCATTTATTTATGTTTTTAAACTATCAAAAAAGGGAACCAATTTAAACTTCATTTGCGTACCGTAACAGACAAATCTAAGTTCTAATTCTGCATTCAAGAAGCCTTACAAACCCATCCTCCTCCCCCTTCCTTTTCCCTTAACACAACCAGTGCAGTGAAAATACAAAAAATAAGGTGAAAACAACTCTGTTAACATGCTTGTAATATGGTTCATAGCCTTTTCAATTGTAAGCTAATTGCTGATAATAGTCATAGTCAACAGTATTCATCCTGAAAGTGAATTATACTCTGACCTTTGAAGGGCACTTTCCATCTCTTTTTTCTCTTGTTGTGCATCTTTGATCTGGTAGGTGACCCGAGCCAGAAACTCCTCAAAATTGCTAAGGAGATGAGGCTCATCCTTGCGGAGCTGTGCCCAAAGACTGCGCACCTCACTTGGTCTGAAATGTAAATAGGGTATTGGAACTGCTTCCACACGTCCAGCAATAAACTGATAATATATACAGTATACTGTATATAAAACGTGTATGAGAACTCACTCTTCAAAGATATTAGTAGCTCCAAGGCTCTCAAGCAACATTCCAAAGTGTCTATCCTCCTCCTTGTTCTCCATCAATACATCATCCCACTGGTTCTGGTAAACTGCTTCTGAGGTCTTCTTTGAGATAGCTCCTTGATCCTCAACCTTCAAGATCTTTCGGCCATGAAGAAAATCGCCTGGGATACGAACAATACATAATAATATCAACAGACTGCCATTCTTTCAACCTGGCCCCTTGAAATTCGGTGTTCGGTGATCACTGCATAGCCTATTATTACATTTTCAATAGCAAATGCTTTGCCATTGAGGACTGAAAATTAACTATGAGCATCATTTCTGCTGCAAAGGAGTAAGACATCAGATTAAGTAGAAACATTAGAAATGAATCAGAGACAGGTGAACGATTATTGCTGCTTGACAGTAGTGTAGTAGCCTGGGTGTTCCCATGCTGCCTTGCGCGCGATTTGATTCATGCTGCTAAGGCAGCCTGGAGACCATGGAGCAAATTTTCGCCTGAGATAGGGAACCAATCACAGAACAGGGGGGAAAGCAAGACGATGATGAGCTATGCACAGACGCATTTGATAGACATCCGTGGCACCCAATAAACGGATCTGGGCATTTTTTTCAAATACGAGAAAATGAACGTTTGGTTCCCAGACCACGTCTCATTGAGAAGTGGTGGCGCTAGCCAGGCTAGTAGTGTAGGTGCCTGCGTAAGTGTATGGATGACTTTGATGAAGTTGGAAAGAAACGGACAGTTTCGAACAAAGTGGGCTATAGGATGATGACCTCACGTCAAGTTTAAACTGAAGGTGTACAGATGGTAAGCTCCAATATCCAAACAAGGTGATAATAACGGATTTTCCCTATATATATAGTTAGAACTAGGTCTACTGCGACATCAAGCAATAAGCTTTTCCACCTTGTAGTGGTACCTGACCTTAATAAAGCACTCAGAAGCTTAGCTGAAAAAGTGCGTAAATCAGTGGCAGAATGCGTGAGTTGTTACATAAAAAATGCCCGGATTTTATAGTAGCTTCCCCCAAAGGATGTAACTGCCTCCATGGCGTGTAAATGACAGACTTCAAGGGCAGAATGCATGCAGGCTGAAAAGCCCTTAGTTGCACAATTTTTTTTTATTTGCCCCACTGACAAAACGGTAGGAATCATAATATGTTAAGTCCTATTGTGCAAATATTCTGGTTTAAATACAGACATATGCCTGGGGTCTTATTCATGTTTTCAGTAACTGGAATATGATCTTAATCAGGTTATGACAAATGGGTTAAGGTGTTTCCACGACTCATACGCAATCTGAATATTATCATTATTCTGATTAAAACAGGATATGGTGTGCATGGATTATTGCAGGTTCTTCCTGTACGCCACCTCATTCCTTTTATGGGTTACTTCACCAAATAATTTGGTCAACAGCCATCACTGATTCTTATTAAGAATTTAAATTCTTGATAAAAACTCATTTATTTCAATGATCGTTAAATAGCATTCAACATCCCTACACCTATTTGTTTTGGCTACTGATTACATTGCAGTTACCACAATATATTGCATTTGTAGTCTTACTTTTGATAGATTAAAATGACTGAAAATATAAATTACTATAAAAGAGCATGACTTATTTTCATAGAAAAACCTCCCATGGATAAATTAAGTAGATTTATTTTCTTCAGTGTAGACTTTTTTGTTTTATGCAAACTTACTAAAACCAGAAGAAAACTCTCCCATGGTAAGGTACCCATTCTTGTCTGAATCCAACGAATCAAAGACATTCTCTAGTTCCTCTTCACTCAGAGGTAGCTCCTTATGAAGCCTCTAATGAAATCAGAAAAAGGTAAGGCTGCAGGGTAAACTGGTCATGAGCAGAATCAAAGGACAAAGTATTTCACAACCTAGGCCATACCTTTGTAACCTGATCCTAGCCAGATGAATGTCGTTCCGCTTAGCTCCGCCTAGCTTCACTCACATCCATCTGGGACCTCTTCCATTGAGAGTGATTTCTCCAACCAACTTTATGGTTTAGCCAATCAGGACGCAGGGCGGGAGTTTCATAGATGTGACATAACGTAGAAGCGACTGTGAGTCTGTTATTAGCATCACGGGTTGGCTTCGATGTGAGTGGTTGAAGTAGCACGTCAATAGATGACGGACAAGTGGCTTATTCAATCATATGCAAGCATTTTTTGATTAGGCCCAGCCTTCTGAAGCAACACTTCAATGGATCGGTTCCAGATGGATGAGTGGAGCTAGGCGGAGCGAAATTCATCTGGCTATTGCCAGGTTAATACATTTGATGTTATTAGCTATAAACTTTCAGTAGGGAACAAAACAATTAGAATCAATACAGTTTCTAAATACGCTAACTAGCTACACAATGCTATCCTGTCAGAGCATGGCTAATGTCAAAGTAGATTACTTTTTTTTCGCCAGTAACTCACCTCTACATGTCATAACAAGACACAAGGAGCCTCATCGGACATGCCATTTTCTTTGAAAACTCATATACATCAAACAAGTTAAAAAAAACACATTGAAAATGAAGTCATATTAACAATCATTTACAAATGATAACCATTTCTGCATTTTGAAAGAATATTTTTTATGAAGGCAGATATTGAGCATTCCACATTTTGCTTAACTAGACAACAATATACGACAGACTTACCGTAATTTCCCTACTATTAGCCGCGGCTTATACATTGATTTTTGAAAATGTCTTCAGCTATGAGGTTAATACACGGGGGCAGTTAATATGGTATTAATATGGTTCTGTTTCTTTTAACTTGCAGAAAACACTGTCTTGCAGCTGATACACAATGTGGCTAATACACAGGAAATTACTCCAATTATGATGTGATGAGGAAATGTTAATCAAGCAAAACATTTACCACAGTGATTGAGTAGTTCTCACCAAGATATTGTAGTTTAAAGTGGATATGAAGCACTGAACAAAGTCCATGTTTTTCGGATTCTTTCTATCTTCGGTGAGATATGGTTTTACAATCAAACCTGAAATTCAAGTGGTTTTGCTGAAAAACTAGGTAGAAATTCAGATTTACGCTACCAGGGCGCAACCATCTTTGATCAAGGCATAGCGTGACATCCCAAGAATCATTTTGCTTTGTGGAATTATACAGTTAACACTGTTGCAGGCGAAAATATAACGCTAATATCGATGTGCATACCATAATAACATTTTAAAACAATCGCATTTAATGGAATGAACATATATTTATCATATTTATCACGCATGGTGCCTTCATGAAGGCCTAATTAATCATTTGATACAGGCGGTGTTTTACCTCTGAATATCCCAATGTGGCCGACGAACACAAAATGTGTCCAAATCACACCCATTCGCTGCATTGATAGATGCAGTAGTAATTCAGTTCTCTTCTGCACTGTAGCTTGAATGTTATTCTCTTTCTGTAAGTGGCTTTGGGTAAAAGGGTCTGCTAAATAAATATAGATGTAAATGTCCGTAAAACAACGCAACAGAGAAGAATGGGTGTGAATTTGGACACACTTTGCATTTGTCGGCCACACAGGGACATGGAGTGGTAAAACACCATCTATATCAAACAATAAATTCTGCCTTCATAAATGCATCTTGCGTGAATTATGAGGGTTTATTGTAACTGTATAACTCCACAAAGTGAAACAATTCTCGCAACGTCACCTTATGCCTTGATCAAAGATGGCTGCGTCCTGGTGGTAAAAATCTGAATTTGAAATTTCTACTTTGTTTTTCAGCAAAACCACTTGAATTTCAGGTTTAACTGTAAAACCATATCTCAGATAAAAAAGAAGCATCCAAAAAACACAGACATTGTTCTGTGCTTCATTTACACTTTAAACTAGATACAGCGCAAGGAAAATAAAGTACACCTCCCAAATCCCCTCAATTCCTAACTCTTTATAAACCGCTTGTTCTATTTAGTTTCTACTGACTGCCAGAGGTGGTGCTTTCAACACCTGGATGTCCATCACACGTACATGCAAATCGATTGTTTGTATCAACAAAGTCACCTGTGATCTGAGTGACATATGCCCTGTGCCCCGGCACAAAAGGCAGGTCAATCAAGTGACTTCTTGCATCTTCTCGCATGAGTTAGTAGGTTTAGTAGTGTTCCAAACATTTTTTGGCAGCGTTGGAAGTCTTGTTACCCAGATGGCAAATTTGGCCCTCCAAAAGCCGCAATCAAATTATTGCATTTTCTGTTCAACGTTGAATGTTATCCAAAACAGGTAAGCCTATTTTCTCATTGGTAAATATTGTTTGCATGAAGAGGTCACGCTGCATGGTCAACTTGTTGTCAGCTTGTATCAGTGCTCACACCACGCTTGAATTTAAGTGACTTTGTTTAATGGACTACGATACGGGCTAGGATTCCCTTCCGCAAACTTTTTTGCTTATTATTGTCTTGCTCTAACATGTTCGTTCAAGTGGAAGACTCCCAGTGAGTCATCTGTGAGACTTACTTTGAAGGGTGTACATGTACTTTCAGTTGACTATTATGCTGATAAGCTAATTAAGTGGTAACTATCGATTTCTGTTTATTATGACCGCCACTAGCGTAGTGGTCATATAGGGATTGCCAACGTTTTTTTTTCTTCCGGTCATCAACTTCCTGAATTTTTGGTCAATGATTCCCTGGAGACTGAAACACTGGGTGGGCATGTAGCCCCACTAGACTTTTAGGAGAAAAAAAATGGTTTGGGCCCCCCAAAACCCAAAAAATGCAGTTTGTCCTAAATAACTACCTGAACCGTGGCACTGACGATGACCATTTTTTTTATGGTATGTTGGTCTCAAGGGCCCGCATCAACCTAGCCCATAACCACTCATTTGTGATTTGCACCCCCAAGTAAAAAAAATGCAAATGAAATATTATACTGCTTTAATCAGCCCTTCAGTTGAGGTGTTCTGAACTGCACAACGTTTAATGTGCATGATTAACCTGACATCCTCTGGGGGTATGCCATGTACATTTAGTGACTGTACACCCATCGGCCTGTAGATGGTGGTGTTGAGCGAGTTGCTGGTAGAGGAGGATGAGGAGAGGAGCTACGAGGCAGGACTGTCTCACACACACACACTCTCCCTTTCACACATAAACACACATGCGCACACACACATATGCATGCATACACACACACACACATGCATGCACACCCACACACATTCACATGCACAGCCACACAGGCATGCACACAGACACACACATCCACATGCACAGACACACGCACACACACAAACGCACACACACAAACGCACACACGCACGCACGCGCATCTTTTCATACAAAACTACCTTTTATCAAAGCTGATCGGAGCCAAGCTAAATATAGCACACGCATTGGCACAGCAAACAAACTGCTGAAAGAAAGTATAACTTGACACACACAGACACACACACACACACAAATACACATGCACACAGTGTATTGATGAAGTGTAAAAAATGTTTTAATGTTTAATGTCTTTTTTGTAATTATTATTATTCTTGCTTTGGCAATGCATCATGATTTGTCGTGCCAATAAAGCTTATTTGAATTTAATTGAATTCCCCTTAGGTCTAACACCTTACTTTCCCTTCACTGACTTGCTCCATCGCTGTGAAGTTTTTCATTTGAATGTCTAGGCGCATAATTGTGACAAATGTTGATGTAGGCTAGATTGAAGTTGTAAAAGTCGGATCAAATCCGCCTTGTTTGTTCACACTGCGGCCATATTGAAAAAAATAAGACCTGGGTCTTATTCAGGACCACACATGGAAGTGGTCTAAATCTGATTTGAAAAAATCAGATCTGGGCAAGATTTGAGTGTTCACACTACTTTGAAGAAGTCTGACCTGGTCACTTCACCCCAAAGAATTTGGGCCACTTTTGCCTGCAATCGGAACGTAGCCTTTGTTGGTATTAGTCATCCAGGTGCTGAAAGCACCGCCTCTGGAGGTCAGTAGAAACAAAATAGAATGATGGTTATGTTCTATTTATCCTTTAGCTGTTCTCTAGGGGCCTACTGCTTAAAAGAAACATGGTACATCATAGCCACTTGACATAATTGTAAACTGAATATTCCCACGTTGATTGTCATGTTCCTTCTAGCTACCCCACATACCGTTTAGTCCTTTAGAAAATGGCAATAGGAATTTCAGAAATGTTTCATCACAATTGACTTACCCTCATGTCTGTGCGTGTGATGTATCCTTTGCTCTCAATGTCACATGTCTGAAAGAACTCGTGTGTCTTGTCCAACATGGAGATGCAGCCCCACTTGGACCCCCCCCTTTCTTCACTAACTTGAGTTTCTGGCTGCCCCTCCTTTTTATCCGAATCTCTGCGGTAGCCCCTTGTGCTAACATGTGAGAAGTCAGCCATGTCTTCTCTTCTTTAGTCTTTATGCTTTGTAAAGTAAGAATAACAAGGCTCCCAACAATTATTTTTCCAAGATGGTTCACACCTCATTTCTCCTCTGACAGCATTCTTCTAACCTCAGTTTCAGCAACCTACAAGAAAAAACATTGCTGACTGTTTATGATGCATCATGTTAGGAACTGTGTCAATGTAGTCAAATAACCATAAACATGAAAAACAAACATATTCAAATATAAGGGGAAAAATCAATTTGCAAATGCTGTGGTGCATAATTTTTTAACTAAAACTACATTTTATACAGTTCCATTTCTGTTGGTAACCAACCTTTTCTATTGCAACAAGGAGAGTTATGTAATCTCTTCTGGGCATTTCTCAAACACACACACACACAGACACCATCTTATCTAGCTACCACATACTGTAGCAACAGCAATGTTGGATTTTTATCTACTTGCAAAAATGCAATGTTCAATGAAAAGTTCATGCCTCACATTCACCCACTCACACACATACACTCATACAGCAATGGCGGAGGTTGCCAATTTGCACATTGGAAGCCCTTTTAGTGGAGTGGCTTAGTGAAATTACCATTACCGGGTAAATAATTAAGCAATATGACACGAGTATAAGTGGTGTAGGTAAAGGATATCGCCACGGCTGTAATTCGACCATAGGTGTGAGACCCACGACCAAATAAGGCTACTTATTCTAAATTTTAGATGCAACTTCTTTAGGACCCACTGAATAATTTTAGCCTAGGAGCCCAACAACCGAGATTTTGAAAATGTTCATACAGAGCACAAAATACATTTGATCTAAAGGTGAGACACTACAGTAGGCTAGAAATCTAGACACACCCTAGCGGCAGCAAATGTAATTGCAGCCAGGGTAGTCTAGCAACTCTCCGTTAGCTTGCGAGCTGGAAAAACCAAACTTCGGTCAGGCCAATCACATCGTGTATAGAGTCAGTGGACGGGCTTAACATAATGATGGCAGAGTTGCGACAGTTCAGCGTGAATTCCCTGCTACTTGCTGCTGCGGACGAACAGCGGTCTTTGAATCGCGACTCGAGTTAAGCTTTTTTTAAGTTGGCAAAAGTTTGATCAACTAGCCAACTAGCTCCGCTGGTGGGAAAACGCATGGGACTCATGAATTGTAGTGCTATCCTATTGCATGCAGAGGGAATTTGACAACAGTTTATCCCGTCCCTCAGATTGAGCACAATGGTGAGTTCCCAGACCCTACATCTTGATGTGGGTCTGGCTCGTCAGGCTTACACTACAAGCGAATAAAGTAAACATTATTTACTAATTTATGACTCACAAGTTCACATTCCAAATTTGCAAAAAAAGAAGCAATCGAAAAACATGTTTGGCGAGATCTCTAGTCAGGATCATGGAGTGCTTTGCAGGGATCGTACAGGAATCTACTGTGCACGCAGGAGTAAAGCAGGATCCATGCTTACACCCCTATGCTATTCCTAACCTAGCAAGATGGAAGGTGTTAGGGGAGGTGGAGGGTTTAAAGTGAGTGATCAAACCAAAAGCCAAAGCCTAAACAGGTAGGCTGGGAATAGATGACCAAGAATGACGCTGTAGGCGTGGCAAATTCAAAATGCTCCTCCCGAACTGTTCTCTTCTGTTTAGAAATGGCATATATCATAATGAAACTTGCCCAGTTGTTTATTCACACAAAGACTGGCATGGTTGTATTTCAGTTAGCCTAATTGCTGGTTTGATTTGCAATAAGAGATGATCTTATGGAAAATACCCCATGCCAATCTCTAAGTATAGTGAAGGGTATATGATGATGGGCTATATTAATGCCAAAGGCCAAGGGAACTTCATTAGGATGTATCCTTGATCCATGAAATAACTGGCCTTTAAAAATAAAAATCTGTCTGCCTCTATAGGAATTTAACATAGGGGTGTGTTTACTTATGCCCCCTGTATTTTAAGGAAGAGCATTTATTTATTAACAATACATTATTCATTCACAAAGAAAATTGGTGTCCTTGAACAATTTCCAAAAGATGATTTTCTATTCCTCTTTTTTAGTCAACTTCAGCATGGGTGTGCTAACTTTGTAAAGTGACTATTCAAATCTCATTGATCTCCTGCAACATTTCCTGGAGATAAAGCGGTTTTCATTTTGCAGTATCTGCTCAAATGCAGCGTGAAACCAAATCAAAATGCAGTAACTTCACTTACTGCAAATTTCCTGTGTTTCACCATGAAGAAGGACAGATACTGCAGTTTGCCTTTGTTTTACAATTAAATCTGAAAATGAGGCCACTGCTGCTCATAATCAGTAAGACTGAACAAGGTCAAGTCTCTGAAATCTGACAAAACTTAATCATATAATAATAATAATATATTTTATTTGTAATGCCCAGGGAATCTCAAAGTGCTAACAGTAAAAGACAGAAGATCACATTTAGTTAAAGGGACACCAGGCAAGCCTGATGCTTTTTCTCTACGAAACTCCCCCTCGGTCTGAAGCTCTTTTCCTTTTCTTTGCATCTTCCGTCAAGGGTTTTTGCTGCTTCTTCGCCAGCTCTGCCATTATACACACGTTTGCAACAATCGCTAGCGTTTCGTTAGCCTGCCTCTGTGCTGTGGATGCAGGATGTAAACTGATCCTGCTTCGGTCGGCGGGTGCGAAACACTGAACTTGCAAGCGGGATATTCTTCCTACAGGCAGTAGGGGCGGGCGAGAGAGTCTTCATTCGCCCTGTAATGAGTCATTTAACCATATACCGACTTACGAAGATGAGTAATTAACACGAAAATGTTGCCTGGTGTCCCTTTAAAATAAAAATAAGAAATAAGGATAATAATATTTTGTAATAAAATTACAAAAAGGCAGCAGCTGTCAAGGTTAAAATCATCAGTCAGGTTAATTAAAAAAAAGTAATAAATCATACCCTGCTAAAAATAAATGTTTTAAAACTGTCTGTAGACTGATGAGCCCTCAGTGTCTGGGAGGGCATTCCAAAGATGGGGACCAGCAGAGCAGAAGGTTGGAAACTTTTGGAGTTTAACCATAATCACGTAGTAGGCTTAATCTCTACACAGGTATGGAATTAATAATAGGTTGGTTAACCAAGCTAGTTAATGCTAGCCTTGGAAGCCACATAAATGAATGGCAGTATCTAGCAACATGTCTAATATGAGCTACAAGTTATGTTAACCAGGTCTGTATCCTTTCATACAACCCCTGGCAAAAATTAGGGTATCACCACTCTTGGAAGATGTTCCTTCAGCTGTTTATTTAGACCAACCACAGATGTGCTTCAAATATATTTTTTCTGTAACAGATGAACATTCTGGCTTTGTGAAACAGCTCAAAAAATTAAGAAAAAATTTAGTAATTTAAGGCAATTTATTTAGGAAAAAATATGGACCTAAAACACCATAATTTTTTTTTACACTTTCTCTGAGGCATAGACTTCACTAACATAGATATTCTTGATCAAACAGATTCCAACATTGTCGAATAGCAGTTGACAGATCAGCTTTGCAGGATGGAGTCTTGTCATGCACCTTTTTTTCTTCAGTTTCCACTATCAATTTTCAATAGGATTGAGATCCAGACTGTTTGCTGGCAATGTCATTAAATTGATGTCTTTCCTGAAGAAAGGTTTTTAACATTCTTTGCTCTATGGGTCATTCTGTGTCAAACCAGATAAGGTTGTTGCAGTATCACCTAATACCAAGGCCTGTAAAAATATTTTTTAATTGTGTGCAGTGATATTTTCAAACGCATGCTTGGTGCCGCCCCGAGTTGGGCCATTTTCATTACTCGTACCCAGACCCTTAATCTTTCGGACTGGGTCTGGTCCTCCAGGCTAGCTGAGTAGCCTGATGGTATGCACAGCACATACGGCCATACACCTGTAAGTGCCACTGGCTACAGACAGCTTTCAGATAGGACCAAACACGCATCTTATTTGCCATATAATTTTTTCCAGGGTTTCAGCCCTGCATGTAATTTCAAAAGTAGACAATTTGAAGCCTATTTGAAGCTAAACAAAAAAAAAATCACTGTAGCCATACGCCTATGAGAGCGGTTCATGGCGCTGCTTATCAAAATAGTCGCAGCAGGTCTTTTTCAAAATGTCCCTTTGTTACAACTGCAGCTGATCTCCCCGACTGTGTTGAATATTTAGAATTGTGATGCCATTTTTGAGCGAGAGAGAGAGAGAGTCAGATTTTTGGCTTCTGGTAGTAGCTTGCTAATTAACTATAGCAAGACTTGAGAATGAATATCACAAATTTGAAAAGGACAATATGAAGGCAACAAGTAGCGGGCGAGGCTAGAGTTGGAGGAACCTTATGTGTCCTGTTGCTGTAAAGGATATGAGAGTTCCACTGACTGACATAATAGGCTCACAGGTAAACCGCACGATGTGCACAAACATGTCATTTTCTGTCTAAAGTCAGTATCAGCAAACATGGTTTGGGAATTGGGCACACAGAAGCGAAATGAAATAGGTTAATGCTATTTGAAAATTGCTGGTAATAGTAGCAATGCATACAAACCCAGAGAAGGCTTGGTAGATGTAAAATGATAACGCAGGAGGCAGTCCATCGTTCACTGGTTTACTCTCAACTCTGGTAACAAGTACAAGTGTAAAGTGTCACACATGGTTTTCTGGCACTACCGTAAATAACACAGAACGTGCGCAGGCACATTTTAACTACCGTATATGACAGTGGATGTTTCAGATAGACTGCCCAGGGCCGGCTCTAGTTTTTTTTTTTTTTTTTTTTTAACCAAATACCAAATCTGAAAAACCATACACTAATTCTCAGCCTTTCACTCAGTTACAACAACCTCCTGCTGAACGTCAGCAAGACCAAGGAGATTGTTGTTGACTTCCAGAGGTCACACCCAACACCTGCCACTGACCATCGACGGTGCTGTGGTGGAGAGAGTGAGCAGCACCAAATTCCTGGGGGTGCACATCAGTGAAGACCTCTCCTGGACCACCAACACTGCATCACTGGCGAAGAAAGCTCAGCGCCGCCTGTACTTCCTGCGGAAACTCAGGCGAGCAAGTGCTCCACCAGCCATCATGACCACATTCTACCTGAATACAACAGGAAAGCCCTGCAGCGCATAGTGAACACAGCTGGAAGGATTATTGGTGCTTCACTGCCCTCCCTGAAGGACATTTACACCTCCCACCTCATCCGCAAGGCGACCACAATTGTGAGTGATGCAAGTCACCCCGCTTACAATTTGTTTGATCAACTGCCCTCTGGGAAGAGGTACAGAAGCCTGCACTCCCGCACCACCAGACTCACCAACAGCTTCATACACCAGGCTGTTAGGATGCTGAACTGTCTCCCCCCTCTCCCCCCTCCACCCTCAGCTACATAACATCCTGGACTTTGGACCCACAATGGCTGCCTTGCACTACTCCACTTGCACTACTCCACTTGTACACTTGCACACTTTGCAACTTGTTGTTGTTGTCCTGTTGTCCTGAAAACACTTCTAAACACACTTCTGCTGCTCTTACATAACTTGCACCACTATGCCACTTGCATACTTAGGTCAAACAGAACTACCTCAGCCATTTATTGGCCTGACTTTTGCACTATTATATTGACTGTCCACTGTATGCACAATTGCACATTTTCAACTCAAATTTTGCTGCTCTTATTTTCTTCATTGTATGTGCCTTCTTATTTTTACTTTTTATATTGTTTACTAGAATGTTATGTTTGTCTGTGGACCTAATTGGTAAAATATGTCTTGTCTCCACCGTGGGATAGTGGGAAACATAATTTCGATCTCTTTGTATGTCTTGACATGTGAAGAAATTGACAATAAAGCAGACTTTGACTTTGACTCTCTACCTAACACTGTAGTTATAATGTTCTTTTAAGTGACAGTTCGAAACCATCATTTTTAAAAGACACCTTCTATCCAAAGTCATGTTATATAGTCCGGCAGCCATGGGGTCAGACCTGGTTTTGTCAGTTAACGTTTTTTTTTTTTTTTTTTGCTGAATCTTGTAGACTAGGGGTAGCTCTTTAAAATGTAGGGGGGTGCCCAGTGATATCCGTTCAGCAATTTCATATATTAATCCTTAAAGCCCTATGTGACAAAATCATGAAAAATAGGAAATACCTCTAATTTCTAGGTACTGCAAATCAACTGAAATAAAATGTACTGAAATACAGTTTGCTGTATGATAGTTATTCAGACAGTATTTCATGCATTCAAATTTGGAAAACTAGTGCAGTGCCCATTCAAACATGCCAAACCCCCAATTACATGCCTGCAGGGGTGCCTGCTTTAAAAATAGGATGATAGGGAAAAACATCAGTCACGATGCTCAAGTAGATCAACGTTAAGATTTACTCGTGCATGATGGTCCGTTCATGCCACCTGGAAATATCAGGGACAGCCCCCATGATTAAGTTGTTTATACCACTGTGAGTGTTCATGTGCTCTGCCGTCGGAATGTGTGAAAAACATGAATGCCACAACAAAGGTTAAAACATACACTCACTAATCTTAAATGAACAACTGTAGGGGAGAGCGGGAATTTCCGCCAAAACCATGCCCTGCACGAATTTTCTTTCAGGACACAAAAGAAGCCCAATGTGTCAGGTACAAATGGAGGGGCCTTGATCTGCTTGAATCAGTCTGTTAAAAAGGCTGTGGGCTGTCAAATGCACCTTGTGCAAATGTGACAACTATCCCCATCGCAGGGTAGGTTGTCACACAGGTTGGTTGTCCCAATGTTATTCCAATGGGATAAAAATGAAAAATGGATACATTCTTAAAAATAATGTAAAAAGTTTAATTTCATTGAAATGCAAAACTACATACATCTCATGCGTTGAGGACATGAACAGGAAACACCAAGTATGTTCTTTTCATTAGTATTTTACGATTTAAGTTGGTTTTTATACTATTTAGATTAAATCCCTATTGAAACCAAGGTAATATGATGATATAATGAAATACTGAAGAGTCTATAGGCCAACATGTGACAACTAACCCCACAAAAAATGTGACAACCAACCCCAACTGACATTGCTAGCTCTTTTGATGACCAGTATGTTTTAGTGTAGCTGATGAAAGGTAACTGAATTGTAACTCTCTTTTTATACTTTTAAATGGTAGGCCTACTAATTCTTTTATTGTCAACCCATTGTGTAATGAGTTAGAAGAAAAAGACTGAATGTCTCAAATGTACTTTTAGACACGAAAAACAGTTCAAGTTGTCTCACATCAAAGTAATAAATCTTTCATTTTAAATTCCAGCGTAGATGACCTCTGACACTAATTCTGATCATTTCTGTATTAACGGTTTTGACCAGTGCCCTTGAGTGACTGAGATATGACATATTTGACAACTTACCCGTGTGACATCTAACTCCGCTCTCCCCTATTTGGTTAAAAATATGGTGTAAGATGTCAAACATCGTCCCACTTTGCGATGTTCCAAACAGAGTGACTGTAGGATGCAATAATCTCACTGCCTTCGGCATAAGAACGTGCGCTTTTAACTGTTAAACACCAGAAAAATATTAAGCTGCTGTTTTCTTTTCATGACGAGCACTATGCTTGAATGATTTATGACTGAATGGAACTTTACGTTTTTAAACGCCAGAACTGTTTATCATGTCGTGACAAAGTTACACCATCCATGTTGAGATGTCCATTCTCTTTGCCCTAAACATAGGGTATCATTTGTGCGTGAAGCATGTTTCAATTAAGACAGTAGGCCTACACAAGCTATTTTTAATTGTTGTAATATTGAATGATTTCATGAATAAAGCGTTGAAAAATTGTACGCACAGTGCGTAGGCTACATGATTACGGCCGGCGGCGCCACTGGTAAGAAGTGGGAAAAGCTGTCTGTGGTGGAGTTCGCACTCTTAAAAACCTGGGAGAGTCTGCTGCAACGTAAACGCTTTGTAACTTTAGCATACAGACCTATTAATGAGACTATAGTCATCATGGGCAGCAAGATCACAGCAATGAGACTATTAGTCATCATGGGCTGCGAGGTCAACTTTTTCTGCTCGTCGTTCTACTTGTGACACCATGAACCCTGCAAAATTCTTATTGGATTGGTCAGGCGCTCTTCTTAACGTGCGAAATTTCGCTTCAAACGACACTGGTCATCGCAACGAATTTCGCCCTCGCTGTGTAGGCTAATAGACTAATTAGAATCGGTCTACATGTGTTTAATAGCCTGCGTAAATTCGGGCAAATATTTCGTCCGGACTTGGTGTGTACGGGCTTTGTTAACACTAAAATAGTAAGATTGTTTAACCTAATTCCCACCCTTTTGTAATGCACGCGGCAAAATATGTTTAACAGTTAGACCCAGTTCCTACCTTAAAATCGGACATAGCAGGTCGGGCATCAGTTTCCACCGGAGCAACACAGGCTTTAAGGGAACGCATTTGAATTCCATGTATCGTTTGCTAGACTCTTTGTAAAGTCATGTAGTTGGCATGTGATACCCTGAGGTGGTCGCCTGAGCAGACTTAATCCGCTTCTAAGTTTTTTTTTTTTTTTAAAGTTTCAAATGGTCAGAGAATGTGGTCAGGCAACGGAGGCGAAAACATCTGTTGAAAACAAAAAACTGTCAAAGGCTTCGTGAAGGAGAGGACGGGTGGCTGCCTATTTAAATGTCTAATTTTTAAATATTATAATTTTTGGACAGTGGTTGAACTGTTTTAAGTTATTGAACTGTCTAATTTAGGCTAGCATAGTTCTTATAGCCTACCTTTCTGTCAAATTTGATAGTTTTCTCCATTAGCAACAGATGGCTCTTTTAACTACTAACTAGCCTATCACCATGAAACATGCCCAGTTGTATGTTTTCAATTGTAGGCTGTGTAGCAAATAAGGATCTACTCAAATGCATTAGGCTAGATTGCATATATTTCCAACAGTAATCTGAACCTGGGATAAAAGTCAGGTTTACGAACAGTACCCTAAATACTGTAGAACATTTTTTACAGACTGCATTTGAATATCTGTTTTTATAATGTCATAAATCACAATACTGGAAGTAGCCTAATCAGGAAAAAAAAACTAACTGTAAAACTCTTGAGAATAATTACAAGTATACTCTTTTAAACCCGTGAGGGAAATTTGGTCTCTGCATTTATCCCAATCTGTGAATTAGTAAAACACTCAGCACACAGTGAGGTGAAGCACACACTAATCCTGGTGCAGTGAGCTGCCTACAACAACAGCGCCGCTCGGGGAGCAGTGAGGGGTTAGGTGCCTTGCTCAAGGGCACTTCAGCCGTGCCTACTGGTCGGGGTTCGAACCGGCAACCCTCCGGTTACAAGTCCGAAGCGCTAACCAGTAGGCCACGGCTGTTTATATGCAGGAATAAACCAAGGAAGAATGATGCAAGCACTATGAAGTGGAGATTTCTGCCACTGAGTAAATTAATTTTGAGAAAACAGCTATAGTAATTGGCCAGTGTCACTAAAACAAACTGAAAGAAATGGAGACCCCCACACCCCACCCCTACCCCTTTGAAGAAAAGCTGTGCAGAACCCACATTTTGACAATGAAATGAATATATCGGTATACCGTTTTGACATCACAGAGCCTACTCAGATGTCTTTCAGCATGTTGTCAGAGAGGACCTTGAGAACAGCTCAAGCTGTGATGATTAACTAGGTCCTTTAAAAAGCCAGCTCGCAACTAGTTGGTTTGCATGCCAACTTCGACGGATATCTGGACAACGGTTTTTAGGCGTTACCAACAAAAAGGTTGTGTATTTACATTCTGTTGGCATTTTAAGGTAATTTTGGATATTTTAAACTAAAAATATTCCACATAGCACCTTTAACTGTACAATGGATTGGCCAATTTACTGGAGCTTCCTATAAGTCCAAGAAAACAGACCTTAAATCACCAATCTTCACAAATGCCATCAGCTTTCTGATCTACGAAAAGCTTTATTCATTATGTGGACATCTTCCACAAATCCTCAATTTTACAAAAACTTAATAGGCAGTCATAATAAACTGCAGTGAAGATTATGAATATAATTAGGACAGTACAATCATTGTTAATTGTATACCACAAATCAATTAAATATAACCACTCTAAATACAGTTTAAGATAGACACAATCTGAAAACTTTGACTTGGTCCAGTATGTACAGTTGCTTATGGTCTTTAATTTCCAAGTGTCTGTCATTTTGTCCAAAACAAGGATTATACTCTCCTTGTCATTTTTTTGTGTCTTGGATCTTCTGAAGCAGCAGTTCCATCTGTGCATTCAAGTTGGGTTGGCCTTTCTTGGTTTTTTTCTTCAGCAGTTGATATGTTGCCTTTTTCTTCTCTTTATACTTTCGAAGGGCCTCCTCTTTCGCTGCTGTATATTTTTGATATTCCTATGAAAACAACATGATTCAGTTTCAAAAGTATTTCCCATATTTCATGCATTCCCCATTCATCATGTAGGCCCTGTCAATGGGATGTCCCACATTGTTAGTGTAAAGTGTTCATTATACTCGACGCATTGGTCATTGACAATACTATCCACCATTCAACAGCTATGTGAGTAGAAAGAACGTTTGTTCATTAAAAGCGTGCCAACAAATGGGTACCCCAGATTATTTGTTTAAATCCTGGGTGTTTTTTTTGTTTATATGTGTGCGTTTACACTGCCAATCATTGCCGGTTGGAATGAATAAATGCCAATTTCTGCCTTTTAAATATAACACCTGCCAAGGGCTTTACGGTAGCTACCGTGTCAGTAGTATTTACAATTCAGTTATTGCTTTTTACATTTACATTCACTATTTAGAATAAATTCTTTCAGTTGTAACTCAAAGTGGGGGCTCACACTGTTTATAATAATATTCACTGCAAGGGAGGTTTAATACTGTAACAGGTTTAATAATACATTTTTATAGTAGCCATTTCCATAGGCTAGCCCAGGCCTTTTGACACCCTATGCGAGAGAGTAACCCTAGACATATCCTGCCTGGTGCATCCCATGTAAACGCCTCCCTGTGTGTGTATTGCTTAGGCCTGATAGTGGGCTACGATACATGGTTTTAATAGTCTGCTTAGTGGGAGTGTTACATTTGTATACTACACATACCAATAGCCTCATATTATTCAAAAGTATACCTTCCGGAAGTTCCAACCTTAGCAGGAGCACTGGGACCCATGTATCCCTGCACAATGTGCCTACTTCAAAGAGAATGGTGGCGAAACATAAATCACTTATAAGAACAATCTTTCAGGTCAGCCTGGTTCTGCCCACTTAGTACATTTGATCACACCTTTGATCAATGCACTCTTGCAACAGTGGAATGTGGTATGAGATATCGTCAGAGTCCTTTTAGGCAAGTCCCTCCACTCTGCGGCCATATTGCAACGCACTTTGGGCACTTATGATCACAACACATGATTGGCACAATGTATTCACAACATACCACACGATGGCACAATGTCAACTTTTGGCGGTGGAAGGGGCAGGATGTGTATAGACGATTGCTATATTTACATTACAAACTCACCCCATACATTTCTATGTGAGATTCTTTGAGTGCTGAGTCTCCGTATTTGAAAGTCTCTGACATGTAACAGCCCTAGTCATGTAACTAGGTCTGTCCATCTAGTGGTAATACAACATAGGTTCTCAAAGTGCCCCCCCGAAACATTTCTGGCGGCCCACAATAACATCTGTAAAAATGTTAAAAGTGTACATTAAATTGCTTTGAAAGAATGAATCTCCGTTTAGTGGTGTTTAGCGGCATCTATAGGCATAAGCGGTCACGGGACCGACCGATCGCAATTGACCTCACTCCCTGAAGGCCATCAACAGAACTGTGGTTGTGTGAAGATAAGATGGAGATGGTGGAGCGAGAGCCAGAGCGGGAGCCGGGCCCCTCGAGAGAAAAAACGTTACGTCAGCGAGGAGAAAAGGCAGTTTCAAGATAAATGGACAAACGATTACTTTGTCGAACCTCACAGGTCGGATAAAGTCGTTTGCCTGATCTGCAGGCAGGTAATTGCAGTGGGCAAGGACTTCAATATAAAACGCCATTATGATACCAAACGTAAAACCTACGATAAATTCAGTGCCAAGGAGCGCACAAGTAAGGTTGAACAACTTAAAAGAGGATACAGGACGTGCAAATTTACATTATCGAGTATTTAAATTACTTATGTGGAGATAACACTCGAAATCAGGCATTGAAACCTCATACATTCACTAAATCCAGGAGGTGTATGCGAGAGAAGCCCCTGACTGCTGCAGAGCACGTGTCACATGATCGCTAGTGGGTCCACGTTGTCACACACACGCCTAATGTTTATTTTGTGCAGCTAGACTAGCCTACTTGGGATTTTGTGCGGCTACTATTTTAATAGTCAGTTGTAAGCAAATAACTCTTCTCATGTAACCCTTTTGTAAATGGACTGAAGTTCGCACTACGTTTATCGATTATGCTAACCATTCTCTATGGGATTTCTCATATACATTAGCCACCCCTAGCAGTCAGTTTTCACAAATTTGGCTAAAACCGGCGAAGCTGTAACACAGGCTAGCTACGTGGTAGCTCAACAAATAACTAAGCGGAGCAAGCCGTTTAGTGACAGAGAATTTGTGCGAGACTGCATGTTGAAAGTGGCCAACATTGTATGCCCAGAGCAAAAAACAAAGTTCCGTGACAGTGTTTCGTTTCCATTGCAATGGATGAAAGCACATATATTTCCGATACAGCGCAATTGCTGATTTTCATCCGAACAGTCACAGAGAACTTTGACATTGGCGAGGAGCTGCTAAGCATTGAGAGTATGAAAGACACAACAAAGGGAGTCGACATTTCGTGATGCTGTGTGTCGCAGTCTCGATGCATACAAAGTAAACCTGGCACCTGGCATCTATGGTTGGTGTCACAACAGATGGAGCACTGGCAATGGTCAGGAGTAGGGCAGGTGCCGTGTTGCTGCTCTCTGAAGAAAGCGGTCAACAACGGAGGTAAGAAACTAGTCAGATACCACTGTATAATACACCAAGAAGCGGTATAACCAGGGCTCGATATTAACGGTTGCCCAAACCATTCTCTCACCCCTGGTTGCCCCAGTGACAACCACAACATTTCCCCACATAAGTCTAATTATTTTGCTTTTTTTTATTGTTGTTGTTGTTATTATTATTCTTTGTGCAAACATGATATTTTATCGATGGTATTTAATCCTTGATATTTATGAATGTGTCAGGTTTTTTTTTGATTCCCGCTCCCAGTCAAAATTTGTTACATTTTCACTCGTTACAAAGGACTCTTCAGCAAGTATCTAAGGAAACTTTAACACTACACTATACTATCACGATGGCTCGTCAACGTTAACGTTGTCAATGTTGTTAACAATGGCGATGACTCGGAGCCTGAAGCGATGAAAAAAAGGAAGCTATGTTTTGTTAAGGGATGGCAGGCGAAGTGCCCCGGCATTTTCGAGGAAGCAGGTAAACTGTTCTGCCGACCCTGCATAAAATATCCTTCGTTAAGTGACAGAAACAGTTCACTGGTCCAGGGAAACGAGTTGTATAGGAGGACAGGACTAGATAAGCACTGGCAGTCAAGGCCACACGGTCAAGCTGCAAAGCGATTCATCGAATCAGAACGTGCGGAGGCGGGCACTCCAATTGAGGGCCAATGTATTCCGCCATGCAGAAAATTAGTGACGCGCACCATTCGATCCTTTGCAAGCTGTTCAACACGGTGTACCACATACTCAAATTTGACCGTTCAACTCCACGCCTACTTCAACTTCAAATAAAGAATGGGTTGGGACCTGGCAAAATTGATGAGCTACGGTTCAGATCAAGCATGTAGAAGGTAGGCTATGTTTTTTTTTTTCTGCCGGGACAAACACAAAATTCTACCTATTTATTTATTCTATTTATTGCAATCTGTCCAGACCTAGGCCTACTGGTTTAATATAAATACAATTTCTTATATTAATCATATATTAATCAATTCATAGTAACTGCATAATTGTGATTTAATGTAATTAAAACAAAGTGCTGTATATGACAACTTATCTTAGACCTACATGATTGATAATTGCATTAATGAAATGTATTAACATGATTGTGTTAAAAGTCATTGTTTAATAAAAGTTGAATAAGGTAAGGTTTTCTAAAATTAAAGTATTGGATGTCTAATGTACAACACTACAGTAAAAGTAAAAATAGACTACAGTTATGATGTTTGAAGAAGCAAAAACTTCGGCCTATATAACACTTATTCATTTTCCTGTTTTTTTATTTTCCAGACTTACACCATACATTGCTGACAGCATCCGTCAGTCAGTCATTAATGGCTTGAGAAAGGCCACAGGCATATCCATCTTATTTGATGGGTCGACAGACAACACTGCACAGGACGTGGAAGTCATCTATGTGAGCTATGCATGTGATGGAGTGGCCAAGACGTTGTATTTCAGCCTCCAGCCTGTCATACACGCCCATGCCCAAGGATTTAATGATGCCATACAAAAGGCCTTTGCGGATCACGGCATTGATGATTGGAAGGAGAAGCTTGTTGGTGTGGCATGTGATGGAGCAGCTGTGAATATGGGCAGAAACAACAGTGTAGCCACCCGCATCAAACAGCACTCAGAATGCGCCATAATCACGCACTGTGTTGCTCACAGGTTAGAGCTTGCCATACTTGATACAGTAAAGGACATTAATCTAATTGAGAATGTTAAAGAGGTCCCGGCGCAAAATCCACAAACACTATAGGAAGTCATCCAAAGCACTGAGGGAAGTGCAAGAGATTGCCTCTACCCTGGGAGACACGTTCCTAAAACCTAACCGGGTGGATGGCACTCGGTGGACCCCACACATGCATTGTGCACTCGAAGTCCTTGCAGGGTCCTACAAGGCTCTGCTTAACCACTTTGAGCACCTTTCCGAGGCAGGCCAGGCTTCAGCTGAAGTCAGAGGGAAGGCATTCTTTTTGAAAAAAAAAACACCTGTGTGACTTTAGATTCATCTATAAAGGCGAAACCAGTCGTTTTGCGCACGGTGCTATTTTGAGAAAATCCATGATAAACAAACGTACAGGTTAAAATGTCAAATTTCACATTTTCGCATAGTTCGACAGTATACAGTCTACACTTTAATATTGTGAACAAATTTCACGGATAAACATACATTTTGACTGTTAAACCCTTACTTTATTTAGGTGAAGATTCAACAAATTAGCAGTCATTCCCTTTGTCCACGGCACAATAAGGTTTTACGGTAGGGTACGGTAGAGCTAATTTACTCATTAGGCTACTTGTTGTGTCAGCTCTATATCGTTCTTGGCAGATGTAACTGAATATGAATGTGAAAAGACTTGCCTTTCAGGGCACGAATGGTCAAAAGCATGAAATATCCTGGCTTCATTTTAGGGACCAGCAGAAGTTTTCCATTCAAGTAGGCTAGCGCATTTTAAAAGTAGGCTAGGCTATACACAATCTGTGTACACAGAACTTCCTCTCCCCTTACTTCCCCCGAAATGCATTAATTATATTCTATAGTGACACCTTTTGACCGTCCCAGGTATTAACTAGGGGGCAAAAAAGACTCATTGCACGGTTGAAACTGCATAGTCAGTCATCCGCTTCAAAGTCACGCTACAGTAAGGCTAATCATAGCTGTGCCCTCACACTATCACACGTGACAATTTACTTAAAAAGGTGATTTTCTCCTGGCGTATCGTGACAGGAGAACCATGCCAACTTTGGATGCGGTTATCTTAGCGATACTTTTTGCAATACCCTCAATATACATATCGTTGGAAAGCTTAGTTTATGGCTGTTCGTGTGAGTACAATAACATAATTTTGTACATTTTACCAAAGCGACTGCTTTCGCCTTGCAGGGTCACATTTTGGAATTAATAAACTTGTGTTAATAATTTATAGTATATATGATCTGCATTATTACTAATAGCTACAAATATTTAGTATTCATATTGATTTTTTTTATCTATTACACTAGTCTTGAATGTCATTACAGTGGTGGTTTGTAGGTCTAACTGAGTAGCTGTCACTTTAAGAAGAATGTGAAATTAGCTTTCATTGTCACGGTTTTAGGCTAGAGGAAAATAGATGCAATTCATTATGTTTTCTATGTCTTGTAATGATCATTTTGTATAATTTTGGTAAGCATGAATGACAGACATGACACATGAGCTAACGGTTTAGTTACCTAGAAGGAATTCTCTCAAGATGTAAAAGTTTGCCAATAGGTTGTGTAGCTTATTTCGGAAATGTCATTAAACCCAACAGTAGGCTTAAATGAACTAAATTCCCAAGGTAGGTTAGCAACACAAACTTTAGAGGTGCAAGTCAGCAAATCAATTTAACATTGGCCTAGGCCTACTATTATTTGTTCCTGTGCGGCCACAGCATCACTTAAACTAGCAGCCATGCATCGCAGTACTTATATTATGACATGATAGCTGCAGGTTAAAAGCTGTGTGTGTGTGTGAGAAGACACATAGGCTACGGGAAGCACCGACTGTCATTCTTAAAAGTATCGATAGCCTACTAATAAAATTTGGTATTGTAACGTTTCTAATTTCAGGGTATTGCAAAACTTTTGTAGTATTGATGCACCGTGCAACACTAGTCAAAAGAGAACAAAGGCTTAGTTCGTGGAGAGACAGCTGATGTGAGGAAAGTCTAGGCGTTAGGTGCACCAGTGCAACCCAGGAAAAAATGTAGTCTTTATGTTTACTTTTGCAAAACATTTTGGTTGCATGCGTGACCAAATTGGTCACACTCTAAAGCCCTGGCAAGTGAAACACAATACATAGTAGTACATTTTCCTACCTCGTTTTTTCGCTCACGCTCCTCTCTCTGTTTCTCATAGTCCTCCTTGGTCTGGCTGTAAGAGGTCATCTTCCATCTTTTCTTCATCCTAGAGGGAGATATAAAGAATGATAATAAAGATGATCAAGGGATGTGGACTTTTTCATATGGAAGGTCATTATTATGCCAGGTTACATTGAGGCCTAAGAGGCATTGTTGTTTGACACGACACAAAGTGTAGCAGTTCTAACATCACTAAGGGCTTTGTCAGGCTAATTTCTTTTTTTCAAATGGTTACTATTTGGGGAAAATATCTAATTGTGATTTTTCTGACAGATATTTTGATTGTGATTGCGGATTGCGATATGATTTTTTAAATGTCGATGTCAAGATTCAGTTCAATATTCCAAATGCCAACTTAAGAGTTGAAGTATGGTGTTACCTGTCTGACTGTGGAGTTGATGCTGGAGGAAACTGTGTACTGACATTGTTGGTCTGGTCAGAACAAACTGCCTGGTCAGCTGCTGTGATGATACTGACATTGTCAGGGCAGAATTTGTGTCGGTCCTCCTCCTCTTCCTCCTTTCCCATTGAAGCGGTTTTCCTTTCAGTCCGACCATGTCTTTTCTTAAGTTCTTCATTTCTTTGTCTTTGCTCCTCAGCCAAATAAAGGTGTTCAAGATGTTCTGGATACTTATCTGTTAAAAATGTTTCCTCTCCCTTGTTTTTACGTTGCTTTCGACAAAGTTTATTGTATTCATGTTTAACTTTTTCCCTCCTTTTGAAAGCAAACCCCAAACCTGCGTGACAAAATAGAAAACTAAATGAGCATTCAATTTCAAAACCTTGCCATCTCTGCATCTGATAACTGCTCCCCATCAAATTATGTTACAAGTTGTTATGTTGCTAATGAAGAATGAGCAACTTGCAAATCTGTGAGTCCTTATATTTTTGAATATTGCCTTGCCATTATCCGGGTCATCATAATGCAAAACTTGTGGACTTGATAACAACAGCCGCAATTTGGGATGACAATTCTGAGTGTTAACTAGCAATACTTTGTCAACATTGTGTTATGATGAGTATTATTTAAATTATTAAGGCACGTACACACCAAGTCCAATTTTTCGGCTATTGAACCATAGTCGGATCTAGAATGGGGCTGGGGGGCAATGCCCCTCCAAATGTGTCTTCTGTCCCACCTAACTATATGGCCAACTGATGGAAATTGCATCCAAATTTACACTCCTTCCTCTCTGAATTGCACGCAGAGTACTTGTCACATGCATATCCTGTGAACAAACGAAACCCAAGCTTTTCAATGATATTAGCGAGTTGCTGTGATAAACAGTTTAAACAAGAAAATTTACGCTTGCAAGAAATTCAGTCATATTTGCATTCTGCACACAGCTCTGCCCACCCATTAATTTCAGTGAAATATCTCAAACTCTTCACCCAAACCATATCAAAATAAACAGCAGACCTTACCAAATACAAAGACATGAATGTATATAATAGATTCCAGGCAATCCCACCTACACAGACAAATATATTTCTACTGAAGTAGCCCAATGTGGAACTCTGTGAAAAACTTTCTGTGGACCTTATAATGGTAAGATAACAACTGGTATCATTATTAGCCTAGTTTTTGCTGTGTGTTGATCATCACCATACAAGCTGATCAACCACTTTTAACCACTTGTTGCAGCAGTGGGATTTTATCCCATGCTCATTTCTACGGGCGGTCTCTGATGGGCTGTGCCCTCCACTCCTTAGCAGATAACTTGACTTTTGATGCATGTGACGCGTGTGAAATGGTTTTGAGAGTTGTAGCCTACAGTACATGATAGGCTATGGTCATTGTAATAAAGTGACTAGGCTTCACGGTTAACTTAAATGTTTTTATTCCTTTTCAACTTCAGGCATACACTACATCACTTTCTAGCATCCTGTAGATCACTCACTGACCTGACTCACTGGACCCCCTAGTGGTTCTGACTGTCTAACATTCACTATGCAACATTCCCTCCCCCCATAGTCCACAAAGACACACATTTTTTTCCCCTTTTTTTTCTCTTTCAAACAATGAACAACAAACTCTAACTACGAGGTAGGGGTTGACTACCCTCCTCGAGGCACCTACGGGGTTTATTCTTTATCTCTTCAGAAAGGACATAATCCTTGAGATAAGTAGGTGCCTTCCTAACTGTCATTTGATGACGGACACCGTCCTCCAGACACTGTTCAGGGGGTGCTTGCTCAACAGTCTCTGGTGCCCGATGCTCAGGTTCTGCCAGAGGTGGGCCCGTCGGATCCACCGGTAAACTTTCTTCTTGGAGACTGGTGGCCTCAGTCAGTTTCTGATCATACCGTGGACGAATTTGATCCTGATGTCGTCTTACCAGCTTACTATCCTGTGTTTTCACCTTCCATGATACTGGTCCCGTTCTCTCCATGAGCATGGCCGGAATCCACTTTTGGCCCGAGTACCCGCTCACATAGACTGGGTCCGACTGCGTGAACGCCCGGTATCGGGCATGCTGGTCATGATATTCTTTTTGTGTGGCCTGTTTCAGTCCGACTTTGTCAGCTAGTGATGGCCGCACTAAATCTAACTGAGTCCTGATTCTCCGGTTCATGAGAAGCTCAGCAGGTGTGACTCCAGTGGTGGTCCGAGGGGTTGATCGATACTTAAACAAGAATCTGGATAGCTTGGTCTCCACACTCCCCTCCCCCATCTTCTTAATTCCGTCCTTGAACACGCGCACAGCACGCTCTGCACAGCCATTTGAGGATGGGTGGTAAGGTGCTGTAGTTACGTGTTTTATGCCGTTTTTCTGTAGGAATTGTTTGAACTCAGCACTGACCAGGCTTGGCCCATTATCGCTGACCACAACAGCTGGAATTCCATGGGTGGGGAAGATAGTCCTCAACATCTCTATGGTCGAGGCTGACGTTATGGTATGCATTGAGTGGGCCTAAATCCACTTAGAGTAGGCATCAATAACAATCAGAAACACTGGCCCGCAAAAATCCAGATGCAGCCTCATCCATGGTTGGTTAGGCCACTCCCACGGATGCAACGGTGCTGATGCTGGGGTGGCTTGGTTGGACTGACACGCATGACATCTGCGCACTGCTGTCTCCAGATCTGTGTCCATGTTCGGCCACCACACATAGCTGCGGGCCAATGCTTTCATCCTAGAAACTCCTGGACACTTTCATCTCCTGCACACTGCCAGTGTCAATGCCCATCTTTGCATCCTGGCAGCCGCCAGTTGCGGGATGCCCTTGTTTTCACCCAACAGGCCAAGCAACGGCTTGTGGTCTGTGACAATGGTACAGTGCTTTCCAAACAGGTACTGGTGGAATTTCTTTAGGCCGAACATTATCGCTAGAGCCTCCTTCTCCAACTGAGAATACCTCCGTTCTGCTGATGACAGTGACCGTGACATGTATCCGTCTGTCTGTGCCGTTTGGAAACCTGTGGGATAAAACTGCTCCCACACCATATGGTGATGCATCACAGGACAGGTAGAGGGGTTTAGTGTCATCAAAATGCACCAGCAGTTGTTCTGACTGGAGACACGCTTTTGCTGCCGCGAATGCCTGACTTTGATGTTTTTCCCCATTTCCATGGTGTTCCTTTTTTTCTTAGGGGTTCATGTAGAGGCTCAAGCACGGTGGACACATTTGGCAAGAATCGGTGATAATAATTAAGCATTCCCAAGAAGGACTTCAGCTGTGTTGGGTTTGTTGGTGGTGGAGCATTTGCAATTGCTTGAACTTTGTCAGCCACTGGTTGAATCCCTTTGTGGTTAATTCTGTACCCCAGATACACAACTTCTGGTGCCATGAAATAGAAACGGAGACGGAGTCCTGCTGCTGTCAGTCTTTCCAGTACTGTCCCCAAGTTCTGCAGGTGGCTGGCATCATCGTCCCCAGTCACCAGGATGTCGTATACTCTTACCACTACTTGAGAAAGTCCTTGTAGTAAGTTATCCATAGTGCGCTAAAAAATGCCTGGGGCCGATGAGACCCCATAGGGCAACCTGGTGTACTGGTAGAGTCCACGATGTGTGTTTATTGTTGTGAATCTTTTGGAATTTTCATCCAATATTAGTTGCTGGTAAGCCTGAGAAATGTCTAGTTTTGTGAACCTCTGGCCCCCTCCCAGCACCGCCAACAATGGGAACTATTGGGGCTGCCCACTCCGAAAAACTCACAGGCTCTATGATACCTTCTCTCTGTAATCTGGTTAACTCTGTTTCAACCTTCTCCTTTAGTGCATATGGCAAGGGCCTAGCTTTAAAGTACCGAGGCTTGGCCTCTGGGTCTACGTAGATCTTAGAAGTAGCACCCACTAACGTGCCCAGCTCACTTTTAAACACTTCCCCATGTTGTGAGAGTAGAGCATTTAACTCCTGCTGCTGACTTACTTGCAGTTTGAAAATGGCTGTCCAATCTAGTCTAATCGCCTTGAGCCAATCTCGGTTTGGGCAGGGCCAGGGCTCTAACCACCAGTAATGGCAACTGCTTTATCTGCCACTTGTAGTTGACCTGTACATGCATCTTGCCTAACACATCTACTCTGTCTCTGGTGTAAGTGTAGAGGTTTATTTTAGCAGGAATAAGTTTTCCTCCCTCCATCTGCCTATATGTGTCCTCATTCAAGATTGTCACACCTGCACCTGTCAATTTCAAACGTCAGGTCATGTCCATTTACTGAGAGTTGTTCTTTATATGGCTCTACCCCATTTTCCTCCCTCAGGTTATACAGCATGTGAGTGCAATCTTCGACTTCATGATTTTATAATTTTCCTCCAGCATGTGGGCTGCACCCCGTGCGTTCCCTCTGTTCTGTCTGGGCTGCCTGCATTTTCTCGCCAGATGTCCTTTTTTCCGGCAGTTGTGACAAACTGCAAAACGGCAGTCTGCAGGCTCGTGAGTTCCGCCACATCTAAAACACCCTGCAGTAAACGGTTTCTGACTTGAGGCCACAGGCTGTAGTTTGTGAACAGGCCCCTCCGTTCCAGGCTGCTGCAACTCAGCTACATCTTTCATCGCTGTTTCCATAGCTGTCGCTAAATCCATTGCCCTCGCTAAAGTCAGTTTATCATCCGGTTCTGCTAACAGAAGGCGTTGGATGTGGTCGTTGTTTATGCCACATACCAGTCTATCCCTAAGCATGTCATTGAGTGATGTTCCAAATGCACAGTGTTCTGTGAGTCTCCTCAATTCAGCTACAAAGGCTGTGACTGACTGGCCTTGTTGTCTGACTTTCAAATGAAACTTAAAACGTTCTACAATGACGCTGCGCTTTGGTGTGAAGTGAGAGCTCAAAAGCGTCAATAAGTCTGTCAGGGAGCTATCTCCCGGCTTACCCAGCTGACACAAATTCCGCAGAATGGCATATGTCTTCCCTCCACATGCACTCAGGAATCAGGCATACACTACATCACTTTCTAGCATCCTGTAGATCAGTGGTTCTCAAATGGGGGTACGTGAAGGCACTCCAGGGGGTACGTGAGATTTATCAGTTCCAAAGTTCAATAAATTAGACACTGATGGCACAGTGTATGGGCCGCCCTTCCTGCGAAACAGATGTTTTCAAAGCATCGTTTTGCTTGCTTGAAGGCGACAGTGAGACTATTTAAGATGACGCGTGGTTGTCGTGAGAGCACGAGTCAGTGGCGCCGCACACACTGCGTGTATCGGCCTACCATCAGGCTACTCAGCTACGAGAAGAGATAGAATTCCCCCTGTTTGTATATTCACTCCAAGTTGGCCTACCATAACTTCCCAACTCTGCACTGTAGCCCATAAACTGCATGACAGCCCAGATAGCAGTAGACTCCGGACAGACTCCGCCTTCAAACTGGCAAATCCGTGTAACTGTCACCTGTTTTACTGTCGTGATGGAGACATTGACCCGGATCAGACACCAGGGGGCGGGAAGCACAGTCACAACTGATAAGGCAAGCCGTCGTGAAACGGAAGCGCAATGTTTAGTTCTACGATTTCGTCGACAGCCTTACCGCCGCCAGAGCGGAGTTAGACATTAACGAAAGCGGTTGCTGAACACGAGAGCTAGTGAAAAGAAGAGTTCGTTTGATTTGTTTCAGGTAAGCCTATTTGCTTCAACTATATTAGAATGAAATACATTATTTTTGCTTTCATATAATGTTAATGGCTCCTTTTGACGTTTACGCTACTTTAAACTGGTCTTGGACAATTAGATGAAGCCCGGGTATACCCTGAGGTTTCGAAGGCTATATCAAGCTAAGACATATATTTTATATTCTTAGGTTCAATGGGTAAATACACACAGATAATTAAATAATTTGCACAGATAAAAAGTAATCAAAAAACATTGCTTTATTATAAAGGAGATAAATACAGAGAGGGGACATGTTCAAATGTATAACTAAATCAAACAGTTAAGCCACAGGTTTTGCATGAACATTTTCATAGGATCATTTAAATAGTCATCATTTAAAATAGTTGACGGTTACATTATGTAGGAAAGCAACCTAACTTGTTAGTGAGGTGGAATAGTGCTTAATTGGTGGACAAATCTATCAATCAGTCATGGCAAATTCTCATTGGTTTTAGGGGAGGGTCTTAGAAATGGAAGGAGAGAGATTATCTAGCCTCGTTGAGGATAACGGAGGATGAAGATGGCTATGTGTGCTTGAGCACCTTATTCGTTTACCAATATCAGGATAATTGAGTAATAGGCTACGCCAGGGGTGAGTCGTTTAAGATAGAAGCATTTTGATTTTGCATAGCCTCCTAGGTGCTTTGTTTTTTAATAGTTAAGGACGGTAACGTTATTTTTTCCCCACTGTACATACCGCCAGTAATGTTGTTCAGGTAGTAGCTTGCTAGGTAGATCACTTAGCCTACAGCTTACCCAGAAATTAGCTTTTTGTGTATGTTTATTGGTTTGCAACAAGTAGTGTAGACGGGAAACATCGCTGCTCAAATAGCGCCACGAGTCACCAGAGCACTCGTGGTTCCTTTGAGTTGGCCAACGTGGGAGCCACACCACTGAATAGCGCTGCTAACTACCGGAAGGTTAGCAGTTCCATTCAGCCACGAGGGATTGGAAACTACAGTTGCTGAACGCTACACCGACGCCATGGGGTGCACACCAATGTCGCTGTGTTCGTGAGTAACACTCATTGAGTGGACTAGTGAACTTTATCAGGCCTGCAACGGGGGTTATGTCTGCCTTTTTTTTGTTTGTTTTACATGCCGGCTGTTGTAATTTTATTTGTTGTATATTATGTGCCTGTGCTCTTTGTGATGGTATAATTGAAACTAGGGAGGGAGAGAAAACTATTTGTGTTTGACGACAGTAAATAGGATCCTTAGTAGAGCCTGTGTTTTTTTGGGAGGATTCCTGTAACGATCTTTTGCTTTGCTAGTATGTACTAAAGCCAGTATTGCTAGTTTCAGTGATTGTCCATAGGGAAGATGTGCTGTATATTTTTAGTTGTTGCTAATTATTCACTGGCGGAACAGCATTACTTTAAAGCAATGTGATTATTTCCTTACAAAGAGGCCTAACATTAGTCTATGTTCTAACTCTGAAAAACTTACCTGCATTTACCCTTGCTAGGGAAAATAAATTGCTTTAAATTATACTGTAACATGGGTTGTGATCTCCACTCACTTTGAATAGTAGATTAGTCAATTATCCAGGTGGCAACTATAGAACTCAGGTTTATGCCTTGTCGTGGCGGTAATCTCGACAAAAGGGCTACATAGATAACGTTAGCTTTTGGGGTAAGCAAGGGTTAATGAAATGTTCATTTTATTCATGTACAAATTAATTTAGCAATGCTTTTTATCCGAAGCGACTTAATTTGGTCAATTTACTTGTTACTTCAGGGCTAGTCTCCCTTAGAGCAACTTAGGCTGAGATTTTAACCCACAATTTCCTTCCAAATTCCTTAACCGCTACCGCATCCTCTGTAAGCCAGAAAATAATTGAGATGTGTTCTATGTAGTGAGATACGTGTTTGTATGTTAAAATAATGATTTTATACAGTTAGGAGTGTATCCAAGTATCAAATGAATCATGCCTTACACGATGCGACCTCCCTCCGCCCCCGTCTCTTCAGCCTCAGGACTGAGGCGTTCAGGTGGCGTGACTGGCGTGCCCTGTCTGCAATTCTCCCTTTCAGTAAGGTAAGTGTCAAGTCTTGTAGCACTGTTTAGCCTATGTTTCTGACATTTAAAACTCAAAAACCAAAATATATTACATAAAGGTGTTATCAGGGATTAAAATTCTCGTTTGTACGACGGACAATCGTCATTTGGAAATTCGAATCCCTGGTGGTGCACTCGTAATCAAAGATAACGGTCTCTCTAAAAGCTGAAAGTGGAACGCTGGATACGTGCTCCACTCTAGAATCTTTCGCCCTCAGCGTGCGCCATCTTGACTACATAGCGGGAGGGAGCATTTTCAAACTCGTGGTAATTGTGGTTGAGAAAACTGAAGCAGCAGCAATGGAAAACACACTTTACAGAGTTACAATCTAGTTATAACATAAACAGTGACAGATTCTTTGTAGTGCTGCAGCGATTAGTCGACTTATTCTACGTAATCCACCATGAAAATTTACAGAGGCGTATAGACTGGTTTCAGGTCCCTAACAATGGAACGAATTGGGATGTTGGCGAGCTATCTATGTTGTGAGATACGTGTTTGTATGTTAAAATAATGATTTTATATTGTTAGACGGGTATCCAAGTATCGAATTAATCATGCCTTCTCCCTCCTCCCCCGTCTCTTCAGCCCCAGGACCGAGGTGTTGAGGTGGCGTGACTGGTGTGAATTCGGCGTGCCCTGTCTGCAATCCCTGCCTTTCAGTAAGGTAAGTGTATCTTGCACTGTTTAGCCTATGTTTTACCAAAATATATTACATAAAGGTGTTATCAGGATTAAAATTCTCATTCGTATGACGGACAATCGTCATTTGGAAATTCGGGTGGTGCACTCATAATCAAAGATAACTGTCTCTCTAAAAGCTGAATGTGGAACGCTTTTTACATTTTTCCAATTTTCTTGTTCCAAGACTAAGACTTGTCATCTTTCTCAAACAAGATTCTTACATTTCCAATCTAGTGGAAGCATTACACACTGCATCACAAATCATTTATTCTCAAATTCAACTCAACTCAAATCATTAACTATCTTGATAATGTTGAGTCAAGTCATTTTTGTACAGGAAGCATTAGCCAAGGATTGTCATGTGTGCTGATTGCCTTTCTTGTCTCAACAGGTGAAATACATTAGTACAAGGTTTTGATTTTTAGATAAATTATCAACATCTTGGAATAAATTAACACTCAATATACATGATCAAACTACTGGCTACTGAGTTCAACTAGGGGTATTGGATGTTACTGTTTAAAAAGCTTTATTAGTAATCCTTTATACATTTGACAATCTTAACTTTTTAAAGCTTGAAATTCTGAACAAATACTGTAACTCCTTGATTTGTTAGTGACATTGACTATATAGTACAAATGGGTGCCAGACGTAAAATGAGCTGGTCCGCATTTGGCCCAAATAAGGGCCGCAATCGCCACTATCGAACACTTATCTGGGATAATTTGCACATTTGGCCCGGATCCGCCAAATAAAAAACACTTCCGATTCAGAGCCGTCCCAGAGCTGGGCCAGATCATGAAAACGGATGCGGAACGGTATTGGCCCGTTGTGCCAAAAGACACCGGCCCGGGTCCGTTTTGCAGATCCGGGGCCGGTGAAGCACCCGATTTGGTTCCCCACCGAATTCCTGTTTCCCCTTTGCTAAACCATGGCAATTGACGCCTCCTCCCGAGCTAACCAAACACAACTGGGTCTACGGAAAGCGAAATAGGACAAAATGAATAGCGTTATGTGTTGCAATAGCGTAATTGCATGCAATAGCGTAATTGTGTCAGTAATTAAATCTCCTGTCATTGTTATAACTTTCAAATGTTTTTGAAACCAATGGAGGGGGTATTGTAGGCTAATATGGTATAGTCCACTCTATATTAATCCATTTAACTTAAATTTTACAAAGAAAAAATAAATTAAATAACTATAATGGGAACGAGTTGTCAATCATGTGACGGTGGTGGATGGATACCACAGGGAAACACATTTTCCAAGTGAGATAGGGCATTCTGTCTTGTTAAAGCGCTTATTTGTATCAATAACATTCAATGTGTGGAACTGAAAACTAATATTGACTCATGAATGGAACTTTTTTTAAATAGTTTTTTTGTCGGCCCATAGGGGCTGGTGCGCGAAAAATGGGAATCTATTGTCAGAGCGCGCCAAGTTGATAAATTGTGAAGGTGACAATGATCTGTCACGTGAATGTATGTTCTTGCTGGCGCATTAAGGATGGATCCCAACATATTGTTGAAATTGAAAATAACAAACGAATATACATAACATAATGTCTAGTTGTATAGCCTATACATTTGCAATCACAGTGGTTTAGAAAAATAACATTACGAAAAATAGCACAGCCAAGTGCAACGGATGTTTCCAATTTCCAGCAGAACGAAAGAAACTAGAAAAGCATTTCCTGAAGGAAATACAGTGCATGAAAATGCAAAAATATGATGTAAAATATCATACAGAGTAAAAACAAACTATATTGGTTGCTAAGTAGATGAGGTTTAATATAGTTGGAATGACTGAACAGTTAAATAGGTGGATAGTTTAAATGGTTAAATTATTTAGGTAGATAGTTGACGATAACTGACAGTTGGAATGGCTCTAATGTTTGCTAGCAGTTATGCTAACTATGTTAACAAAGATAATAATGTTAACAAAGTTACTATGCTAACTAGCATGCTAACATTCTAGCATGCTAACTATGCTAACCATGTTACTTAGCTGACTTAGCTAATCGTTTTTAGCGGTTTTGCTAAAAATGCTAACTAGCATGCTAACATGCTAGTGCTAGCATGCTAACTATGCTAACCACGTTACTTAGCTGACTTAGCTAATCGTTTTTAGCGGTTTTGCTAAAAATGCTAACTAGCATGCTAGCATGCTAACTATGCTAACCACGTTACTTAGCTGACTTAGCTAATCGTTTTTAGCAGTTTTGCTAAAAATGCTAACTAGCATGCTAACATGCTAGCATGCTAACTATGCTAACCATGTGACTTAGCTAACTTAGCTAATCATTTTAAGCAGTTTTGTTAAAAATGCTAACTAGCATGCTAACATGCTAACTATGCTAACCATGTTACTTAGCTAACTTAAATTATTTAGGTAGATAGTTGACGATAACTGACACTTGGAATGGCTCTAATGTTTGCTAGCAGTTATGCTAACTATGTTAACAAAGATAATAATGTTAACCAAGTATGCTAACTAGCATGCTAACAATGTTAAAATGCTAAGTATGCTAACCATGTGACTTAGCTAACTTAGCTAATCATTTTAGCAGTTATGCTAACTATGCTAACTAATATGCTAACTATGCTAACCATGTTACTTAGCTAACTTAGCATTTTTTACAAAACTGCTAAAAATGATTAGCTAACTAGCATGCTAACATGCTAGCATGCTAACTATGCTAACCATGTGACTTAGCTAACTTAGCTAATCATTTTAAGCAGTTTTGCTAAAAATGCTAACTAGCATGCTAACATGCTAACTATGCTAACCATGTGCGTTAGAAGACTAACTAGCATGCTAACATGCTAACTATGCTAACCATGTGCGTCTAACCATTAAATGCGTTAGAAGAAGAAGAAGAATAAGAAGCCTAGGAAGAACAGTACAGTGCATTTTCATGCACTGTAATAAGAAGAAGCCTAGGAAGAACAGTACAGTGCATTTTCATGCACTGTAATAAGAAGCCTAGGAAGAACAGTACAGTGCATTTTCATGCACTGTAATAAGAATAAGAAGCCTAGGAAGAACAGTACAGTGCATTTTCATGCACTGTAACTAGAAAAGCATTTCCTGAAGGAAATACAGTGCATGAAAATGCAAAAATATGATGTAAAATATCATACAGAGTAAAAACAAACTATATTGGTTGCTAAGTAGATGAGGTTTAATATAGTTGGAATGACTGAACAGTTAAATAGGTGGATAGTTTAAATGGTTAAATTATTTAGGTAGATAGTTGACGATAACTGACAGTTGGAATGGCTCTAATGTTTGCTAGCAGTTATGCTTACTATGTTAACAAAGATAATAATGTAAACCAAGTTACTTAACTTAGTTAATTTAGCTAATGTTTTCTAGCAGTTTTTTTTATGTTAATAATGTTAATGCTGTTAACTATGTTAAAATGTTAACTATGCTAACCATGTGACTTAGATAACTTAGCTAATCATTTTTAGCAATTATGCTAACTAGCATGCTAACTATGTTAACCATGTGACTTAGCCAACTTAGCTAATCATTTTTAGCAGTTATGCTAACTATGCTAACTAACATGTTAGCATGCTAGTATGCTAACTATGCTAACCATGTTACTTAGCTAACTTAGCTAATCATTTTTAGCAGTTTTGGCAAAAATGCTAACTAGCATGCTAACATGTTAGCATGCTAACATGTTAGCATGCTAACTATGCTAACCATGTGACTTAGCTAACTTAGCTAATCATTTTAAGCAGTTTTGCTAAAAATGCTAACTAGCATGCTAACATGCTAACTATGCTAACCATGTGACTTAGCTAACTTAGCTAATCATTTTAAGCAGTTTTGCTAAAAATGCTAACTAGCATGCTAACATGCTAGCATGCTAACTATACTAACCACGTGACTTAGCTAACTTAGCTAATCATTTTTAGCAGTTTTGCTAAAAATGCTAACTAGCATGCTAACATGCTAACATGCTAACCATGTGACTTAGCTAACTAGCTACAGTGGGTAGGAGTCATATTTGATGATAAGTAACAGTTACAATGGCTGAACAGTTAAAAGGTTCAGTAGTTTAAAGGGTTAAAGAGGACTTTTATTTTGAAACCGTTTTTGGGAGAGGAAGCAGTTGAACAGGATGTGTATTCTTAATAGGGCCAGTTTGTATGCTTAAAGCCTGAGACTGGCAGTTGGTCCAGGTGGCCCGAACACCTGCCATAGGATTCTAATTGCTTAACGGCTCTATTGTGATGTCATCAGCCCATGTTAAGTCTATGGGGAAATTTTGATTAGTTTTTAATTAATAGTTTAAAAAGTATAAAAGTTACAAAGATGAAAAATACATAGCACCCATGTCCTAAGTAAGACCTACGTAACATAGTTTGAATGAAGTTTCTACGTTAAACGGTTGAAGCTGCATTAAGTGCGTTAGAAGAAGAATAAGAATCAGAAGAATAAGAAGCCTAGGAAGAACAGTACAGTGCATTTTCATGCACTGTAACTAGAAAAGCATTTCCTGAAGGAAATACAGTGCATGAAAATGCAAAAATATGATGTAAAATATCATACAGAGTAAAAACAAACTATATTGGTTGCTAAGTAGATGAGGTTTAATATAGTTGGAATGACTGAACAGTTAAATAGGTGGATAGTTTAAATGGTTAAATTATTTAGGTAGATAGTTGACGATAACTGACAGTTGGAATGGCTCTAATGTTTGCTAGCAGTTATGCTAACTATGTTAACAAAGATAATAATGTTAACAAAGTTACTATGCTAACTAGCATGCTAACATGCTAACTATGCTAACCATGTTACTTAGCTAATCGTTTTTAGTAGTTTTGCTAAAAATGCTAACTAGCATGCTAACATGCTAGCGCTAGCATGCTAACTATGCTAACCACGTTACTTAGCTGACTTAGCTAATCGTTTTTAGCGGTTTTGCTAAAAATGCTAACTAGCATGCTAGCATTCTAACTATGCTAACCACGTTACTTAGCTGACTTAGCTAATCGTTTTTAGCAGTTTTGCTAAAAATGCTAACTAGCATGCTAACATGCTAGCATGCTAACTATGCTAACCATGTGACTTAGCTAACTTAGCTAATCATTTTAAGCAGTTTTGTTAAAAATGCTAACTAGCATGCTAACATGCTAGCATGCTAACTATGCTAACCATGTTACTTAGCTAACTTAGCTAACTAGCTACTGTGGGTAGGAGTCATAGTTGATGACAAGTAACAGTTACAATGGCTGAACAGTTAAAAAGTTCAGTAGTTTAAAGGGTTGAATTGTTTAACAGTGAAATATTGTAGTGAGGACTTTTATTTTGAAACAGTTTTTGGCAGAGGAAGCAGTTGAACAGGATGTGTAGTCTTAATAGGGCCAGTTTGTATGCTTAAAGCCTGAGACTGGCAGTTGGTCCAGGTGGCCCGAACACCTGCCATAGGATTCTAATTGCTTAACGGCCGTATTGTGATGTCATAATCATAATGTTAAGTCAATGGGGAAATTTTGATTAGTTTTTAATTAATAGTTTAAAAAGTATAAAAGTTACAAAGTTGAAAAATACATAGCACCCATGTCCTAAGTAAGACCTACGTAACATAGTTTGAATGAAGTTTCTACGTTAAACGGTTGAAGCTGCATTAAATGCGTTAGAAGAAGAAGAAGAATAACTAGAAAAGCATTTCCTGAAGGAAATACAGTGCATGAAAATGCAAAAATATGATGTAAAATATCATACAGAGTAAAAACAAACTATATTTTGCTAAGTAGATGAGGTTTAATATAGTTGGAATGACTGAACAGTTAAATAGGTGGATAGTTTAAATGGTTAAATTATTTAGGTAGATAGTTGACGATAACTGACAGTTGGAATGGCTCTAATGTTTGCTAGCAGTTATGCTAACTATGTTAACAAAGATAATAATGTTAACAAAGTTACTATGCTAACTAGCATGCTAACCATGTTACTTAGCTAACTTAGCTAATCATTTTTAGCAGTTTTGCTAAAAATGCTAACTAGCATGCTAAAATGCTAGCATGCTAACTATGCTAACCATATTACTTAGCTAATCATTTTTAGCAGTTTTGCTAAAAATGCTAACTAGCATGCTAGCATGCTAACAATGCTAACCATGTTACTTAGCTAACTTAGCTAATCATTTTTAGCAGTTTTGTTAAAAATGCTAACTAGCATGCTAAAATGCTAGCATGCTAACTATGCTAACCACATTACTTAGCTAACATAGCTAATCGTTTTTAGCAGTTATGCTAACTATGCTAACTAGCATGCTAACATGCTAGCATGCTAACTATGCTAACTATGTGACTTAGCTAACTTAGCTAATCATTTTAAGCAGTTTTGCTAAAAATGCTAACTAGCATGCTAACATGCTAGCATGCTAACTATGCTAACCATGTGACTTAGCTAACTTAGCTAACTAGCTACAGTGGGTAGGAGTCATAGTTGATGACAAGTAACAGTTACAATGGCTGAACAGTTAAAAAGTTCAGTAGTTTAAAGGGTTAAATTGTTTAACAGTAAAATATTATAGTGAGGACTTTTATTTTGAAACAGTTTTTGGCAGAGGAAGCAGTTGAACAGGATGTGTAGTCTTAATAGGGCCAGTTTGTATGCTTAAAGCCTGAGACTGGCAGTTGGTCCAGGTGGCCCGAACACCTGCCATAGGATTCTAATTGCTTAACGGCTCTATTGTGATGTCATCAGCCCATGTTAAGTCTATGGGGAAATTTTGACTAGTTTTTAATTAATAGTTTAAAAAGTATAAAAGTTACAAAGTTGAAAAATACAAAGCCCACATGTCCTAAGTAAGACCTACGTAACATAGTTTGAATGAAGTTTCTACGTTAAACGGTTTAAGCTGCATTAACTGCGTTAGAAGAAGAAGAATAAGAAGAAGAAAAAGCCTTGGAAGAACAGTACAGTGCATTTTCATGCACTGTAATAAGAAGAAGCCTAGGAAGAACAGTACAGTGCATTTTCATGCACTGTAATAAGCAGAAGAATAAGAAGCCTAGGAAGAACAGTACAGTGCATTTTCATGCACTGTAAATACAGTTTGAAAAATTTCGCTTGCCGTACAGCCAGTTGTGTTTCGACTTACGTTACTTATGTGAGTACGTACGGTAACCTAGCAATTACGCAAGACTTTTAGTTTAGCAGCGTAAAAGGAAACAGGAATTCGGGGGGGAACGAAATCGGGTGCTTCACCGGATCCGGGCCAAATACATTTTGCTATCTGGGAGGCTATTTAAATTTTTCCCTAAAATAACCAAATGCATTTGTTCAACTTGAAGAAGAATTACGCACTAGGCTACATGGAACGCACACATTTTGTTTGCGCAGGAGAGAGAATGACAGCGCACAGGGACAATAATAATAATCGGTTCGGACTTGGTGTGTACACTTCAAATTTCGCACACGACTTTTTCGCATTTTCGCACCGTCATTTCGCATCGTGTATGGGCCTTTAGACTGTGTCCCCTTCATGTAATGGAACAGTTTCGCTCTATTAAATAGAAATAATAACACACAGGAAAAACAAAGAGTCCTATTTTCCTATACTTACCCTCGTTCAAACTTCCATGCTGTAATTTGTGTTCTGACACCCACTTCTGCTTCTTTCTATCTGCCAAACGGTGTGCTTTACGATCGTTATTTCTGACGATATTTCGACGATTTTTCTGATCGTTATGAACTGATGCCATTTTCCCTTTACAAAAGTAAAAGAAAATCTTGCTCCAGCCTTCCCTTGCAGTCTCTGGTTCTAGTCACCCAGCACCAGCACGGCCTCCGCATGTATAGTTAGACGCGATTTGATGACGAACATCCTGCTTTACAAAGCAAGCTCTATCGAAAATGAACATTCGTTCTGTCGAGAATCCATGTTTGGTGAGGCAAGTAAGCTCCAACTTCAGTTAAATTTCATATGATTAGGCACAATCAACATGGCTTCCTCATATACCCTCGTTAACAGCATTTTGATATGTTCGATTAGTTGCTTCTGAAGAACCGCAAATTCATGGACGTACACACGTAGAGAACTATCTACTGAATTAGTAGCGTCTTTCTTTCAATGAAACTTTGGCATTGTTTTGTAGGCCTACTTCAACCAAATAAATGAGATGGAATGTTTTGGATTATCACTGCCTGCTCTAAGGGAAAAAATAGATGGTGTGCAGCGCTTCCTTGCCATTGCCCTCCGTATTGCCAACGCGCATACCGTGGACTTTTACACGCGTAATATTTGGGATGAGTTCATAGGTCTGACACCGGAGGACGTGTTATCCCAATTTAACGGTAACATCAATTCTCATGAGACCACTCAAGAGGGTAAGTTATCACAGCCTACGCTTTTCAATTGTAGTCTACGTACCTCTGCACTTCTGAAGTAAAATAGGGGAAAATGTATAGCCTACCACAGTTGTCGCCGTGTATAGCCCATCACCTGATAGGTGGATACATAGACTCTATATACAGTCTATGGGTGAATATGTCAGAGACCACAATCAAGTTAGCATATTTTTTTACATATTGGCTGGGTAGACATGCATCTTCCTGCATCATCTCGAGGTGGCGTTCACAATATTTTGCAGAATGCGACACATAAATCACGTTGATACAAGTGTTTATCTGCAGAAGTCAAATCAGTCCCTTCAATTTTTAGCATTTTGTAACACATTTTTTGGGGGGTATTTGCTGGGTCAATTGTATGCATTCATTAAACCCATCAAAATTCTACAGGCTATAAATAGCAGACAGACAAATGAGAATTTTTAGGGCCCGAGCACAGAGGTTGTGTCCTTTGTTTCTATAAGGTGGATATGATGATTGTAATGATGATTATTATTATTATTATTTGTTTCTTTTCTAAAAGAGTTTTCAACTCTAAAATGTACATGTGAGATACATGACATCACCTCAAGTTGCCAGTGTAATTGTGCCAGTGTCATTTTGTAGGAAACATGGAAAACAACTTTGGTTTCAGCCACGACAGCGGGAAGCTGGTGCACATAGGTGCTTTCCTGAAAGCAGCAGAAACTCACTCTCTCCCAAGCCTGAGGGTTTCTGTGCCCTTTGAAAAGTTAGTGGAGATGTTCATTGACACAGAGAGATATACCCGGTGGAATGCAGGTAAGTTTAATTAGGCCCATTTAATAATTATCCATACTCCCAACCCCTCAGTCTGATTTAATACCTTTAGTGTAAGGGTCATTCCACGTCAATTCAACCAGGGCCCACACACTTAGGTCTCAAAAAATTCTGAAAAAATTACCAGGTGTACCTATGTTAGCCAGGAGACACAATGTAAAATTACTCTTACCACAGGTTACTCTATACAACCACAGGTGGCAGTGTGGTGACTCTTATATAAAACATATTGATGTCAATGGTGCATTTTGCCCATGTTCAGGGTGGAAAATAAAAAAAGAAAGATTTGCATAAAACAAGTCAAATTGGTGTTTTCAAAAATAAGGGATCATGGAGAATAAAGAAAAACATATTTAAAAAAATCTTTGTATATTCCTACAAGGTGTTTGGGTGCTCTGAAAATGATAACCAAAATGATTTTTCAGACTTGTGAGGTCTGCTGTTCAGACCCTGAAGGGATTTGTCTTCTGTTCATTGCTTTTTGTGAGAGTGTTTCTACTTATCTCAGTAAGGAAAATAAATCAAGAGCCTATGTTGAGTACAAATATGTCTTCTGAAGGCTTAAACAGAGCCCAGCCAAAAACTTCAATACAATTTGTATCAACTTTGAGGGACAGCTATGACCATGCAGGATTATCCAGACCAAACGTGACGATTTTGCTACATACTATTCCTATTTATGTACCAGCATGCAAAATTTGAGCCTCCTACATGGTTTAGTTCTTGCGCTGTGGGCTTGTGAACTTTGACAAAAAAAAGAGGCCGAACAAAATTGACACCCCCCTCCCCCTGTAAAACTGGCTGTATCTTGGAAAGTATTGATCTTACATAAGAGTAATTTTACAGTGTGTCTCCTGGGTAACATAGGTACACCTGGTATTTTTTTCAGAATTTTTTGAGACCTAAGTGCGTGGGCCCTGGTTGAACTGACGTGGAATGACCCGTAACTAAATTCAACAGCAGAAACCCTTAGACAAATCCAGCCATGCCCCTATGCACTTTGTCATATGCAACCTGGGCTCCTGTCAGTGTCAAATCTTAATGTAATTTTTTAAACAGAAATTTGTTTGCATTTATAATGCTGTCCACACAACATTTGTTTTTTAAAAAAAATCTCCATGCACACTAGAACACAAACACTGCAAACTGTTGACTGTCTATGTGCTCAAACTGTCATGACTGATCAGTAGGTGATGATAATGTCAAAGTTACAATATATACCAGAGAAGAAACTTTCTGTGGTCAAATCTGAAAATAAGTAGCATGTAGTTTAGACCGTCGGCACAAAGAGATGAAACAAAAACATGGCAAATCATCATTGAAATGCACTTCCTATGTAGACTATGGACGAGGTTGAATGGTATTGAACAGTAGCTTACACAACTAGAAAAGCCCAGAAGAATACTGACTGGTAGTCTTTCTATACTAAGTAACAATCACGTCATCGATTGTTAAAACATGTCCAAAATGGGCAAAATGGGCAAAATGCACCATTGAGATCAATATGTTTTGTATAGAGCTACCACAGGTTACTCTATACAACCACAGGTGGCACTGTGGTAACTCTATATAAAACATATTGATGTCAATGGGGCATTTTGCCCATGTTCAGGGTGGAAAATAAAAAAGAAAGATTTGCATAAGACAAGTCAAATTGGTGTTTTTAAAAAGAAGGGATCATGGAGAATAAAGAAAAACATATTAAAACAAATATTTGTATATTCCCACAAGGTGTTTGGGTGCTCTGAAAATGATAACCAAAATGATTTTTCAGACTTGTGAGGTCTGCTGTTCAGACCCTGAAGGGATTTGTTTTCTGTTCATTGCTTTTTGTGAGAGTGTTTCTACTTATCTCAGTAAGGGAAATAAATCAAGAGCCTATGTTGAGTACAAATATGTCTTCTGAAGGCCTAAACAGAGCCCACCAAAAACTTCAATAACATTTTGATCAACTTTTAGGGACAGCTATGACCATGCAGGATGTACCGTAAAACTTCAAATAATCGCCGAGTCCCTTAGAGACACCTGTCTCTTTTAAACGCCTGGCGTGGCTACAGGTTTGGGTTAAAGGCCGGTCTCCAGTAGAGGCCTGGTCTCTTTTTTAGTTTCGGGTTGTATTTAATCTTCTAAAACCCGTCAGATCGTCTGTTTAAAGATTCGCAATGACACGAAACCGTTACAGAAATGAGGTTACAGCAGTGTGAATTAGATGTTGCACGTTGTTGCAAGCCGTCGCAAAGCATTCACCTTGTCTGGTCACAGTTGCAAGGTTTTAGAATGTTGCATCAAGTTGCTGCTCATCTCGTTGTGAATCTTGGGTGTGATTTGGGCTTAAGTATGGCGCAGACTCCGCACGTGATTATGGCATTAAAAGACTGCTGTGAAAAGCTAGAGTTCCTAATTGTATAGCTTTTTTTCCTATATGAACTATGCCTATATGTCCGACTTTGTCATCGTTCAATTCATCCCAAAATTTGCGGATAGGCCGATGGTAAGCGTGTTTTTATGCTGGCAACAAAACCAGAACAGTTCGTGAATGTTATTCTTTATTCTAAATGCCATGGCGATACAGAGAAAGAAGTCAGAAAAGGAATTTACCTTAGACTAGGCTATATCAGAGCCCGTCTACGGACATTCTCTGGCTATATACTGAAATAGGTTAATGATGTAAAGTCAAGTGTGCTTCTATGGGACTGGTGTGTGCACGCACAGTTTTTATTGATGAGTCGGAGTGGCAAGTGCTGCACATAGTTGCAGTGGAATGTGGTTGCCCAGGGCATTATAAAACTTCACTCTTAGACCTACTCATACATGGCGGTGAAATGGCGTATTTAGCTGTCTATATTCTAATCATGTGCTGGGGGAGAAATCGTCGGACATCCATGATTATTTTGTTATTCAGCACCCCTGGTCAAAAATATGTTCCCGCGCGCCTGGAAGTAGGCTATGATTTGAATGTAGACTGTTGTCAAATTTGGCAAATACAAAACGGGAGAAACAATATGGTTCATGCTCTCTCATGCTGTTTCATTCGTGCCGAAAAGGAGGGAGAATTAAACATTAAGCACGTTCCACTTTTGCATAAATAATTCCTGAACGGTTTTGGTCAGGGCTGATAATGCAACTGTATTTGATAAAGGAACGATATAGGCTATTTGCTAAAATATGAGCTTTCAGTGTGATACGATCTCTTTGTAAATTACGTAATTAAAACGTGTTTCATCTGTTCTGGCTATCTCTGCTATTTGGATCTTACTGTATCTCACTCAATGAACAACATCTCAACACTAAATGAATGATGATCTGTAATTGTCATCAGATAGCCTAGTCATATAGGTAGACATTCAGTGTGTTTGAAATAATTAATTCGATAATATTTTCCATCTTTGCAGAGGAAAAGTTTTGTGTAAAGGGAATTAAAGGCCTGTCTCATATAGATGCCTGTCTCTAATACTAGCCGGTGCAGTTTGGTGATTTGGGGAAAAAAAAGCCCGGGCTATTATTTGGAGTTTTACGGTAGGTGTAATTGAGTGCCTGTCACTTTAAGAGATACGTGAGAGTAATTGGCCTTGTCTCACTGTTTTAGTCTAGTGAATAAAAGTTGCACATAGCGCATAAGGATTATGTGGATGCAATTAATTATGTTTTATATGTCATTAGATAAAATAAATGTTCAAATGTATCATAGAAGAGATAAGTGTCTTGCAATGTTTATTAATGATTTTAGTGAGCACTGTTGTCAAACGTGACCTGAGCTAGCGGGATAGTTAGCAAGGATCTCTCTTTAGATGTAAAAGTTTGCGATGGTTGCTTAGCCTATTTCTAAACTAGATGTACCGTAGAGCGGTACAAAATATGACCGCCGCCCAGTCCAGCACATTTTTTCCACAAAAATAAATCACGCTGAAAGGCCTATATGATTTTAACTGTCTCACTAAATTGCATTATCCACACTCAGTTCTCACTGGTATCTGCTAGACAACAAGTACCAAAACATGATTAGTTCATAGATTTCACATGTAAAATTCATTTTATACAACCCCACCCCCATCTTGCCTGTTCATAATTCTGAGAAATTCTTGAATTGTGTGCATGTGTGCGTGCACACGTTTATGTTTATGTGTGTGTGTGTGTGTGTGTGTGTGTGTGTGTGTGTGTGTGTGCATGCTTGTGTGTTTGTCTGCGTATGTGTGTTTGTGCATGTGCATGCATGCGTACATATGTCTACTGTGTGAGTATGTGTCATACGTATGATTACTGTGAATGTATGTGTGTGCGTGTGTATCTGTTTATGCACATGTGTGCACATGGAATGGGTTAACATGACCCCTGGAGGCAAACATACGGAAAAAATTGGTCATCCTAGGCCCTACGGTTCTCAAGATATTCACAGAAAACTGTGTCTGCCCTACCCTCCTTTCGGGGGGTCCAGTCCAGCGGGGGGGCTACAGATCAAAACGAAAAACGATGGTTCCATGCTATCCATGTGGGGTTACATGCCCACTAAGTTTCGTGTACCCCGGTCTTTCAGTGTCCCAGGAATCCTTGTTGGTGTACGGTCACTAAATGTACACATAAATTATTTTATTGTAAGGCCCCCCATGAACGAAAGTTCACAAAACTTGGCATGCATTCGGAAGGTGTCATAATGATCCTACACTTTCAATTTTGTGCAGTTTTGACCATGTCAGCCAGAGATATTGTGATGAAAACACCAAATTTTTTGCTTTTTAATTTTTAACTAGGTGGGGCTATACATGAAATAATTGGTAATTGGATGGGTTGACATGCCCCCTTAAGACCAACATACAAAAAATAAGGTGGACCTCCTAGGCCCTACGGTTCTTGAGATATTCACAGAAAACTGTCTCCGGCCACCTACAGGCCAGTTGGTGTATAGTAACATAAATTAATTTATTGTGTGGCCCCCCATGAACGGAATTCCACGAAACTTGGCGTGCATTCAGAGTGTCATAATGATCCTACACTTCCAATTTCGTGCAGTTTTGACTATGTTAGGTCACAGATACCTGCGATTACAACACCCCTTATTTTTACTTTTTTGTGTTTAACTAGGTGCCGCTATACATGAAATGAGTGGTTATGGAATGGGTTGACATGGCCCCTTGAGATCAACATACAAAAAAAAAAAATGGTCCTTCTAAACCCTACGGTTCTCAAGATAATCACAGAAAACTGTGTCTGCCCTACCCTCCTTTCGGGGGGTCCAGTCCAGCGGGGGGGCTACAGATCAAAACGAAAAATGATGGTTCCATGCTATCCATGTGGGGTTACATGTCCACCAAGTTTCGTGTACCCCGGTCTTTCAGTGTCCCGGGAGTCCTTGACGGAAATTTGGACATGCGAAAAAGAAAAAAAAAAAAAAAAGAAAAATCTGACTAAACCTATAATTACATTGAACCCAAATAGTAGGCCTAAATGACCAAAATTCCACAGCCTAGGTAGGTTAGCAACACAAACTTGAGAGATGCAAGTGAGCAAATCAACTTGATATTAGCCTATTATTATGTGTTACCATCAAGTCAAGTCAGATTTATTTGTATAGCGCATTTAACATGCACAGAGTGCAACCCAAAGCGCTCCACATATAAGACATTGTCATTGACACAGACTAACAAAGACAATAGATGCCGGACGGAGCGGCGTAGTCGCCAGCGTACCCGTGACACCAAGACAGACAAGACATACAACAAACAAATTAATAAACTAGATGTACCGCAGAGCGGTACAAAATATGACCGCCGCACAGTCCAGCACATTTTTTCCACAAAAAGAAATCACGCTGAAAGGCCTATATGATTCTAACTGTCTCACTAAATTGCATTATCCACACCAGTGTTGCGCAGGTTTGGTCACAAGCGGCCCGCGTTCGCCCGATATTTTAATCAACCCGACCGCAACTCGGACCGCGAATATTAATTAGGACAAAATTATACCCTACCTGCGATCCGACCCGCTTATTTACAAAATGTGTGCTTTTAGTTATAGCCTGCATGCAGTGTGACGGTAGGCCATTTCTGTAAAACAAACTAATTTATTTGCGAAACTTTATGCAGTAGAACTACACGCAGTAGGCATGCAGGACATAATGTTTGCGCAGGAGAGAGAATGAGAATAAGAGCGCAAGCACGCATGCAACCACCAAGGATTAGAGCACTAGAATAAGATTTGAAGGCCATGGACAATACATCTTTCTTTCGAAAACAGAAATGGTGAGGCAAGGTATAGGCAAGAGAGATACATTGCTGGTTAAAATGTTAGCGTAAGAACTGGTTTATAATGCTGAATGAAGCACAAAGCACATTTACTAAAGCACATCCACTGTTTAAAGTCACAAACACAACGAACTAAGGTAACTTTTATGACTATGTTAGGTCACAGATACCTTCAATTACAACACCTCATTTTTACTTTTTTGTGTTTAACTAGGTGGCGCTATACATGAAATGAGTGGTTATGGAATGGGTTGACATGGCCCCTTGAGATAGATCAACATACAAAAAAAAATGGTCCTCCTAAACCCTATGGTTTTCAAGATATTCACAGAAAACGGTGTCTGCCCTACCCTCCTTTCGGGGGGTCCAGTCCAGCGGGAGGGGGCTACAGATCAAAACGAAAAACGATGGTTCCATGCTATCCATGTGGGGTTACATGCCCACCAAGTTTCGTGTACCCCGGTCTTTCAGTGTCCCGGGAATCATTGACGGAAATTTGGGCATGCGAAAAAAAAAAAAAAAAAAAAACTAAACTATGACTAAACCTTCGCTGCGCGGCAGTCATAATAAAATAAATACAAATTAAAAATAAAATTAGTCCAATTTCCAACCGGCTGAAAATGGCCAAGGGCAAAGATGACCCACGTGAAAACTGCGCACAGCTGTGTCTTCACGATGCAACACCAACAAAGTTCTTTATAACTGACCAACCCGGAGAATTCACTCTGTCTGTCTGTCTGTCAGTCTGGAGAGCACTGGAAGGACAAGACAGTCTGAATTTGTGATGGGCGACCCTGCTGATTATCAGCTCGGTGGTCCTAGACAGTGACCGTTTGTTGTTTGTTGTTTCATGGTTGACGCTGTCATCAGAGTTTCTTAGCACTCAATCCAGACTCCAGGCACCGGTAGATGCTAGCATGGCAGCTCGCATATCAGCCGCAGCTGATTGACGTTAGGCACTCTTGCTGAGCAATCCCTCCGTCCAGACATTGGATGTACAGCGTCACGGATGGATGAGGGACTTCAGAGACATAAGGCAGGCCACCCAAGGCGCTCATCAGCCCAATGGAAGCTGGTTAACGTTAACTTGACGTTGATGGTGTCAGCCGAGTTTAAAATAATTCCGTGGAAATGCATGGATTCCAGTTGCTGCTACTGGAAGAAACTGGAATCCATGCATTTCCACTGAATTATTTTTGGAATCTGATCCCTTATCATACCTGTTCATTCTTACTTGTCACTCGACTTATCGTGACTAAATTCAAGATGGCTGCAAACGCTAAACTTCGTGAAGATACTGTCTGCATAAATCGTCTTGTAAGTAAACTACCAGTGCTTTTTCAAAGTTCTCAATGTCTCGTTTTAAATGTCAGGGCCCTCGGAAGTCTACCAATGAAGTGTGGAGATACATTGAGCCTCGTAAATGGTGTAAAACAGTGATTTATTTGCATGGCTAGCCCGATGCCGAAGCACCACCATTGAAAAAGCTGTTGGTAGCATCGGCTAACTAGCTCCAGATTTTGGAGTGCAGGGGACACGCCGAGATGGGCTATGAGACATACGTTCACACTCGGTATCATGTTTCAACACACTTTAGGTCAATATCACACCGGAATTCTCCTTTAATAAAATTAGGCATCGTGACATTTTTAATTTCAGGGTATTGCGATACTTTTGTAGTATCAGTGCACCGTGCAACACTATTTGCTACATACTATTACTATTTACAGTGATGGCCAAAAGTATTGGCACCCATGTTAAAGTTGTCTGAAAAGAATATAAAATCATCTTTTGGAAATTGATCTTAATGCCTTAAGTGAAAAATTAGGAAATATCTAACCTTTAAGGACACCAATTTTCTTAGTGAATGAATAATGTATCATAAATAAATAAATGTTCTTCCTTAAAATACAGGGGTCATAAGTATTCCCACCCCTATGTTAAATTCCCATAGAGACAGGCAGATTTTTATTTTTAAAGGCCAGTTATTTCATGTTATTTCAGTTAGCCTATTAGCTGGTTTGATGCTCATTGAGCTCAATGCAAATCAAACCAGCTAATAAGCTAACTGAAATAACACCCATGCCAATCTCTAGGTATGGTGAAGGGTATGTGATGATATGGGGCTATTTTAATTCCAAAGGCCAAGGTAACTTTATCAGGATGCACAGTATTCTGGATCCATGAAATAACTGGCCTTTAAAAATAAAAATCTGCCTGTCTCTATGAGACCTAAGTGCGTGGGCCCCAGGCCCGGATCTAGGCTGCTCAGATTGGGGGGGCAAATAGAAATTTGGGGTGGGCACAATGAATACACCCCCCCCCCCCCTCCCCCCTCAGTTTCACCTACAAATGCCTTACTTTTCACCTTAAAACCTGTATCTAATAGCAAACATGACATATTACATAGAACTGTTAATCATAAACCTGATTTTAATATTTACAGATATCTAGGCTATATTTAACATTTATTTTCTATGTGCCCTGTTATGAAATCATGTATTGAACAATTAAAGCACAGTTCAGCTTTAAGAAACTCAAATAGTTTACATGCATGCTTAGCATTTTGTCATCATTAAGGCTACTTTGACAAACTCTTAGTCAGCTGATTTTAATATTTACAGATATCTAGGCGATATTTGTAACATTTATTTTGTATTTGGCCTGTTATGAAATCATGTATTGGACAATTTATACACACTGTGAAACCTGAAGCCCAAAGTTGTAGACATGCATTTAGACATTGCTGCAAATGTAAAACGGATTACTCTGGAATGGCTAACTGTGCAGAGGAATGCTTTACACCTTTTTATTCGGTAAAGTCTGCTGTTTCTTCTAATATATGGTTTGTCATGTGTTTGGGAAAAATTTGTGAAGTATTCCACCGAGATGAATGGGTAGGGAGATGGGCTCAGAATGTAACATGATACATTAAAGTTACTTTTCTCGCGAACCGTTTACCACAACTTGCGGCCAACATCGTTTAAAAGATGAGAAAAAGCTCTTTGTGATGTTTAAAAGCTGAGAAAAAGCTCTGTGTGATGTGATAATTGTAATATCTTTGTGAAGAGTAGGCTATTTCAGCAAAGAATGGGTGAATTCGGACGCACTTTCTTTCTTGCCGTGCGCTGTCACATTCTCCACTGCGCAAAATACATACTGTAGGCTAAATTAATTTGCGTTGTGAATGTTAAGCTTAATCAGGCCATAGGCTAAATAAAAATCGCTGGTCGGATGCAAAGCAGAATATAGAAAGAAATGGGCACAAAGGCCACAGTGGCCTGTGAACCTCCGATTTTCAAAGGGACATTACGGCCAACACAAGGGGCAACGACGTGGCCGCGGTAAAATTCCCACCCTGCTTATAACACAGTTAAGGAATGACCAATGTTAACAAACTAACTGGCTAGATCACCTTAGAAAGCTAACATGCACATTAGCTAAAAACAAACCTTATTCAAACGAGAATAATACAAAAAAGGTCTTTATTTAAACCAGCAACAAGAATCTATATTACATTTGGTAGCCTATAACCTTTATGGAAATATAGCTAAGCCCTCTCTACTGAAGTATGAAACAGCAAGTGATTCACTCAGTGTGGAATGGTAGGGGAACGCGTCGCTGCTGCTCCGGTAGCTTATTTATACTATCCAACCAGCAAATCAGCACCCTCGAAATTCAGACGGGACGAATTAGAAAACTGTGATTGGCAGATTCAATAGCTGTCAATTAAAATTGACCAATTAGGTGGGGCAGAAGAAATATTTGGAGGGGCATTGCCCCTCCCAGCCCTATTCTAGATCCGGCCATGGTGGGCCCTGGTTGAATTGACGTGGAATGACCCTTTTACATGTCTTGCCCTCTAAATAATCCATTAGCACTGAGGTCACTTTTGAAGATCTGAATGGAGACTTGGTAACCCCAAGATGATACTTTTTTCTGTAACTTTCCAGAAGTTGCTTCTCGTACTATCCTCCTCACTGTGTATGGGGGCAAGATAAACATGAGTTTTTATCCAAACAAGTTTGTCACATTTCCAGTTGATTAGAACCTATAAATATGGGCATTTTCAAGTTTGTATAGCAATTTCCTGACTTACAAAGGTCAACACACTTTCCTTTTATTTAAATTGAGGATATTCTCCTGTCTTTTCCATGTTGAAAAATGACAAGGGGATTAGACCTCTATGCTACTTTATTTTCATACCTTAATGAAAAACAAAGTCATGAACTACTGCTGAAAGTTCACAGATACTCTGATTAAAGGTGCTCTAAGTCAGGGGTCCCCAACCTTTTATGTACAATGGACCGGTTTGATTCCTATTTTTTTTTTCACGGACCGGCAGGGGGGGGGGGGGTTCCATGTTCCATATGTGTTGTGCATGCATTACTTGAAAAGAACTAGCTCCAGTTATGTATGAACAGTGAAGGTAACGATCTCTTGTGAAAAACGTGAACTTGAAGAAGTGAAAATTGAACAATATGAACTATGAATATTGAACAACTTGAAGCTACATCTGTAAGTGTGAACATGCATAACAACATGGAACAAATGGGAACAAAAACGTGCATTACGAATATAATCAGTGGGAGCCCTGCAACAAGAAGCTTCCATCTGGGGGTGATGGAAGACAGTGACACCCTCAGTGTGTTTGAAATGTCCAGTTGATTGCGCAATTTGGTCTTAGTTGCAGTCATTGCCGAAAACCCGGCCTCGCATAGATACGTGGTGGGAAACGTTTTCAGCGCTTTTACGGCTATCTCGGGATATTCTGCTTTGGTTTTGATCCAAAAACCCGCCAGAGGGGTTTCCTTATACACACTCTTAAGACCACCGTCATTTGCAATTTCGATCAACTGCTCTTCCTCCTGCGCTGACAAGTTAGGACTATTCGGGATATTGACAAATGGGTTGCGGACCCACTCATTGGTTTGCCGTGGATCTTTGGAGGATGGGAAGTAACGCTCAAACTCATTTGAAAGCGCAACAAGGTGATCGCGCACCAGCTGCGAGAGAAAGGGCCCTGCCTCAGTCTCTCCCAAAACCCCCACTACTGTTTGGAACATATCAAATACACCCCGGTCCACTCGTCGTCCCCACAAATCAAGCTTGGCTTTAAATGCAGCGACTTTATCTGCCAGTTTAAAAACAGTCGTCAGTCTACCCTGGAGTGACAGGTTGAGGTCATTAAGCAACCCGAATATGTCACACAGGTAAGCGAGTTTTGACACCCAGTCCTCATAACTAAAATGTGCAGCTAACGGTGACTTTTTTTCTGTAAGAAATCTCTGCAGCGGCTCTCGCAACTCAAACACTCTGGCCAGTGACCTGCTAAAGATGCTTGTTTTTTTGTTGCTCATTCTAGCAGTTTAGCTAACTTTGTGTGAAACTACCGTTCGCCAAGAACTGATCAAGTGAAGTGAGCTGACCTGAGGCTGCGCAGCGCTGAAGGCAATACTGTATGTAAAAGTGTTGAAGGCGGGACAGACAGACGTAAGAATTTAAATTTAGTTTAGTTTGCATGCATTTTTTAAACTCATGTCGTAGGCTACGGCCCGGTTAGGAATGTCCTGCGGCCCGGTGGTTGGGGACCGCTGCTCTAAGTGATGCCACACATTTTTTGGGCTAAAACATTGTATGTTACTACTGCAAACATCACCTAACCCACCGCTAGCTGTCTGTGTCCTGAATACACTGTAAAAAATTGCGATCTCTGTGGACAGTCCAGGCTCCAAAAACGGCAACAAAAACAACCTAGCCCATAAAAACATAACAAACTGTTCCAGCAAATCACAGACGAGATGCACGTTTAGGAGAGTTTCAATTGCACGGGAGCAGCACGGGAGGGAGGGGGAGGAAGTAGCGAGCTAGTTCTGTTTGAAAGTCAACAGAAGTGACGTTATCCAGCATCGCTTAGAGCGCCTTTAAATAAATGTTGAATATAAATGAAAAAATGCATCTGCTACATTTTGTATAAGATGCCGATAATTGTGGCACATGTCTTTTTGTTAAAAAAAATATTAATTTATTTATGAGTTCCTCATTTCTTTCATTGTGAAATGACGGTAAATCACCAAAAGATTATTATTTTTTAATAATCTGTTCTAATAATCTTTCTAATTATCTGTTAACTATACTAGGGGTGCCATACATTCTGGAGGACACTGTATTTCTGCTGTTGTGTACATTTCCTTTTTTTATTCATCATTAGAACTACATACTGTATCATGTAAGTTAATCCATTTTGGTGGCATACTGTACATATAATGGGGGAGCTGTGGCCAATCAGCTCCGGTCCAGTGCTCAAGAGGACCTAGATACAAGTCAGGCCTGAGGTCATTTCTCGACCCCACTCCCCAATCTGTCCTGTCCACATCCTCATTTCCTGTCCATTGTTTTATCAATAAAGGGTACAAAAGTCCACAAATAAATCTAATAAAATCTATGATTTAATTTCCCTGCATCAATGCAGAATCAACGCAGAACCTTGCATGCCTCATATTGTGATGAATCAGTTTAAAAGTTATTTTCCTCAGCCCTAGACTTTGATGTGTGATTTCAAGAAAATATTTCATGGCCACCTAGAAATTCTCTGTATTTGGCTTATATCACCATTTGCACCCATTTTACAATTCACAAATCAAATCTAATGATTGCATTTTCTAATGGCACTGTTCTCAATACATTTTTGACTTTGTCCTTATATTTTCTAGATTTGGACACCGATGAGTTTATGAACTGTAAGAAGGCACATGAGGTCCAGGCCATGTCTGAGGTGGTTGCTCTCCTGGCCCAACACTGCAGAGTTAAACAGGTGATAAGAGCAATAGACATACAGAAGAACTATGACTACTATTACTACTACTATCTCTACTACTACTTTCCTTAGAAACTGTTGGCAATAATAAGCTAAACTTACTAACATTATCCAGGTTGTGTAGGATGTAGTATAGTCATACAGATGGAGACTTAATGGCATAATATCTATCTACAGTAGTCATTGTATGAATTTCAATTGCACTAAAACATTGTGTTTGTCATTGTAATGTTTTAAGCTATGGCTTATTAGTGTAGTGTTTGTTAAAAAATAACAAATCTTCCAGTATTGATGTTTACAAAAGGAGAGGTCACAGAAAATTAGATTTCTATATTATTGTTCATTACTTTGGTAATAGACATCTCACATTGAACTCAAGTCTCCTGGCTGTGACTCACTTGTTCTCATCTGATGAGTCATTTGTATAACTAGTGCAGTGCCCAAATATGCTATTCCTGTAGAAACGCATATCCCAATTACATGCCCGCAGGTATGCCTGCTTTAAAAAAAGGATGATGGGGAAAATCATCATTCCAATTAAGCATTCAGGGCTCTATTTTGCACACCAGCGCAATTGACTTAGTATACTCACGCTTTTGTCTTTCCTATTTTGCAGTCAGCGCATTATTGGAATTTTCCCTCCACAGGTACATGTGCGCCCACGGGGGCGTTTCAGCGAAAAGAGGGGGCGTGTTCCGACGCAAACGGTCCCTGTTGATATTTTGCAGTTTCAGAAAACAATTCCGCCACAGACCAGGAACCTCCTGGTCTAAAGTCAGTGGCGCGAATTCAGATGCTATTTTAAGGGCGCATACATGGCCACAGGCCTACAGAAATTAATGCTATGCACACCGATCTACAGACACCCTGTGCACAGATGGAAACATTCAAAGCCTTGATAATATTTGTCCGTTTCCCGGCTTTGTTCGTGCATTGGTCAACTAAAAATTTAGTAGCCTGTTACATCCCGGTCTAGGGCTTGTGGGATATAACAAAAACGGGCAGACACAAAACTTAATAAAATGGTGTATTTATTAATACAAAAAAAACAGTATGGAAAAATGTCTAAACTAAGAAAAACACTCACGCTCACTCCTGGTCTCTCACCCCAGGGAGTGAGAAAGATGACGGCGAGTTGCACGGGCAAGGCCCGAGGCTGGCCCTAGTGGCAGCGATGTGCGGCAGCGATGTGCGGCAGCGACGGTGGCAACGAACGATCCCCACAGCTAGCAAGAGAGAGCTCAATGACGTCAGCCCCCTTTTAAAGGGCCGGGCTACCCTGACGTCATAGGGTTTCACACCACCCCTCAGCTGCAGCCAATCTGCCTGGAAGCACACAATAGAAGTAACAAACACACATAATACACAAGACCCACAGGGTCGTAACAAGCCTATATAGTACATCTACATGCAATATCTTTACAACAACAACGACTAATTACGACCTATTAATTTGGACAACTTTATACAGCCCTATAAAGGCTAAAGTTACCTTTAGTTTTGTTCCAATTTACCGTTGTGTATGGCTTTAAGCCTCACAGCCTATAAGCATTACTCCAGCTGCGCTAAGGTTTTGACAAGCACCACAAATTTGCCTACCTTGTTGTAGCCCATCTGAAATAACTCCAAAACTTTGCTATGTTCCCTCCATCCTTTCGTTGTTTTCAAAAAACTTTTTATATCCATGATGGCCTTGAAGTCTCGAGTTTGTGAATTTGCTTAAATAAGCTTATTATGTGCTGTTAACCAGCAACCATAGACAGTAAAAGAAAGCAGCGAGTAGCCTTCGCTACAATTTCTGTAGTTGCTGCGTCCATTCATTGTTATTCTCTCCTGCTCAAACAAAAGTTGTGCGTGCATTAAGTTGATGATAACGTGTTTACAAACTCTACTTTACATAAAATAAATATTATAAATAGCCCACTGTCATGCAGTTAATGGGATACTGTGCACAGTTGGAAAGTTAGGTCAACTTGGAAAGTGTTTCTAGTTGCCTGTTGGTAAGGTACAGCTTACACCTGCAGGAGCACTTGCTTGGGCGCCTGTCTTGCGAACACATTTCCACAAATCACGGATGTGTTGATGACATAAATTAGGAAATATTAGAGGACTTAATGAGACGAACTGCATGCCGATTCCATTTAACCCAAATGCCCCAGCAGCAGCACGGGAGAGGAGAGCTTATCTGACAGATCTGCATTGTCTATAGTGAGGTAATGTTAGATTACATTGCAAAAATATCACCATGCATTCACAAGCTCGTGATTCAGTGAGAGTGATCCCAAAACATCGGAAAGTGACATTTTTGTAGGTGTATTACATTTTGTCAAGAGGAAAAATCAATAGCAAACTGTTCACAATTGACTATAGCACTGTGAACCGTTCCTGGTTGCGCCTGGCAAATCCGCCATCATAATAGCAATCCGCTATGGAACAAGCGTGCCTGTTGTTAAAGGGAATGTGAGATGACGCTCTGATTGGTTTATTGCACGTTACGCCCAAACCACACCCATGAATAATGTAGCTGCTACAGACCACCCCATTTTAGATTTGCGTCGGGCGCAACAGTCAATATTCCGCCGGTAAAATAGAGACAGCGCCCAAGATCCGCCCACAAAGCGATTTGCGCAAAGTCAATTGCGTTAAAGTGCAAGATATAGCCCTCAAAGTGTAAGGATATTTTGAGCCTAGGCAGTGGTTTGAAAATAGTGATTTATTTTGACATTTCTCAGTGCCCGCTGCTACATATAAGCCATTGTGTTGCTAATGCAGACAACGGTCTAGCTCAATAGCCCTCTGATTAACATAATTTAAACATTATCAGAAGGTTACAGTACATATAAGGCTACAATACCAAAAAACTGCCATTTCATTAACAAAAAACAATAACTTTCCTAACCTCTATATTTACACACAATACAATGGTTCTTTGACTAATTAGGCTTTTTTTTTACTATGGCTTAGACACATAGGATCTATAGCTTAATTTGAACATATAGCCTAATAATAATAACACAGGGGTTGGGGGGTGTCACCTTAACAACGCACTTAACAACGCACGCCTGCTGCCTTAATATATATATATATATATATATATATATATATATATATATATATAGTGTATGCCTATATGAGCGATGTCCGCCGTGTTACTCTAGGCTAGGCTACTGTTTTCTCCCTTTCATTTCAAACTGTGACCAACGCCAGTCTCCCTCTTCAGAACGCATACAAAATAATAATAAAACGTGCTATGAATTGGAAGTTTTTACAATTTTTAAATGCCGTAAATGCTCAAATTATGACCGGGTTCTATTATTTACTTAGGCTGCACAAAGCCTTAATCGAGACAGGTCTTTATTTCTACGTTTTATTGTGAGGCATGCATTTTGTTTGGAGCGGCATACCAGCGGTAGGTTATCAAAAGCATATGATTTTCGGTTTGGTTTGGGATTTAATTTACTGTTTGATTATATTGCTAAATGTTGGAACTGATAGACACTGAAATCTGGGGGGTATTTGATGGATCACTATTAAGTTTTATAGTTGAAAGAGTGTCCACCCGCTGTGTTTGGAGCCAGGCAGTCACTTAATTCAGTCATTGAACGTGTGCTGCGCTGTGCTGTAATGGAAACTTTACTACGTATAGCCAAGTACGCCTATAGCCTAAATTGAGTTATATATTTTTTTAATTATGCATGATTTAGCCTACTTTTTTATTTTATTAAATTCGTAGGCTGGAATGCCTTGCGGCAACAATAGTGTTTAAATGTAGTGGCTTGTAAAGCTTACTGTAGAAGAGAATGACAAGCGATGTCAGCTTGAGAGCGATGTGTTGAGATGTGTTAGGACAACGACTTTTCATTGGCAACAGTATTAAACCAACCAACAATATCAAATATTAAGAAGAGCTCTTTAATTTCATTGAGTTAAATCGAAACAATGTCTTTTAGTGCTCGTGGACTAGGCCTACTGGCAATTATCATCCAGGCCATAATTTGAGGATTTACGGGTAGGATATGCCTCCGAATCGTGTGATGCGTCTGAACAGCAGCATCTGGTGGTTGAATGTCATCGCACTATCTATCATCGTTCGCCAAACGTTCTAATCAAAATTGTAAATCTAATAGGCTACTCTCAACTTCATTCACTTTCCGTGTATAGGCTAGATCAAGACAGACTTGCGGAACAGCCTGCAGGGCAACAGTCTGACAGCCTGCATGAAAATAAGAATAAATGGTCCGCACTTGTAAAAGAGTGCAATTAGGGCCCTTGTTGTGTTGCACTTTCTTTTGCACTTCAGTGTTGTATAGTTTGTATAGCCTAGTGTTTGTTAATTTGCACACATTAATTCACTGTTGTTGTTAGATAGATAGATAGATAGATAGATAGATAGATACTTTATTGATCCCCAGGGGAAATTCAAGAAATTCATTGTTTCAGTTGTTATGTTGTTTAGCACTTTTTAAACACATTTATTTGTAAATATTTGTATAGTGTTGTATAGGCCTATTATAAATTAAAATTGCACATTATACATTGCAACTGTTATTTAAGGGATAATGTATAGAACGCCGGTCATTATTGGGAAAATAAACCGGACCCCAACGCGCAGCGGAGGGGTCTTGTTCCGCCCTGAAGGGACTTATTTTCCCAATAATGACCGGCGTTCTATACATTATCCCACTTATTACACGGCTACTTGCCAAAACGAAATAATAAACTCCCCACAATGTGACTTTAGCCTACATAGCCTAGCCTATTTGTTACCGTTCATCGTGGCATTTGCTGAGAAACAAATAGCCTACTGTAGTTCGCAACAACACACGCTGAACTTGAATCAAACATTCTTTAGAACACAGCTGATCAACCGTCTGTTTTCCCTTTTGAATGAAGTTTCAATCTTCGCGTAGTGATATGAAAGAATTGACTTAGAAGCACAAAGCCCATTTTCCTTGACAGCGGTCTGTTATACTTAGCAACGGTCTGTTATTGAGAAATAGCAGACTGCCGAATGTTGAGAAGGCCCATTCAAGTGAATGGAGCATTCTTCAGCATTAGCCTATAAAGAGCCGTGTAATAATTTGAAATATAACCCCCCCACCCCCCGTCAAACCCCACCTTGACTAACCAATTTTCTGCAGGAAACCCTGGCCTAGTTAATGTGAATCGCGGACTATCACCGCAAATGCATACAAAATGTTTTTGCTTAAGTTGTGTGCCGTCCCCACATAGCAAAATTGCTTTATATTATATTAATCTCATTTATCTTCGTTACTTCATTTCGAATCGCGAATGGGTGCGCATCTAATGTAACAGCAGAGTCTCCTCGGTGAGACATCCACTCTCATTTTCGCTGTTGCTGCGAGGTACGATATAGGAAATACTTTGAAGTTCCCTTTGAATAGGATCAGGTCCAGATATTAATGGATTTTTCTTAGCCTGTGCTACACCATTCAACCAAGTTGTGCGAAAATTATAGGCTACCCGTAGTTTTTCAATGTTGACAAACATGCGTAGTACATGGAAGCTTTTAAGTCGGGGATCACATTAAGCATAACGCAACGCTCAGACCATAATAAGTTCTATCTCGCTCTTATGGTAACACAAACCGTTTGCCTTAACTGACAATTGAATACGCTCACGTTGCGCTTTGAAAGTTGAACCAAGTTCAATGCTCAGCTTGCTCAACGCTAGCGTTACGCCAGCATTGCCACTGTTCCGCTGCCGAACCATAGAGAACAATAGGAAACCTGCCGCTTGCCGCTGGCTAATGTGCATCCCACTAATGTCTATAAAAACAATATGTTTATGAAATAACACTAAACAGGTACCTCGGATTGGCATTGCTGTTTATTGTTAAACTACAATTCTCTGCAGCCAGTGGAGGACATTTATAGCCTACCATGCACCCAGACAATATTGTGCTTCTGTCCTAATTCTGAAGCAGTGGCCACCACTACAAAATGAAGAGGAAACACTGCGGAAGAAAGTTAATGTTTTAAATAGGCTACATCAACAAAATATGTAATGTGAAGTGAAACTGGACGGGCCATAATAATCTCTGATTTTTCTACTCATTCTAGTTTTACTTATTGTTAAATTGAGCGGCAGCCAGCAGGAGAGGATATACATCGGCAGGATTATTTAAAAGGCAAACGTAACTACATTGTGCGTCTGCCCTAATTCTGATACCATGGCGGCATTAATTTTGCCGTGGTGGGCTGCCATCCTTAAATCAACGTAGAGGAAACACTGCTTTAACATTTATTTTAGTCCCCAACAAAAGTTTACACTCGTCATCATCCCAAAATAGAACTATTCCTTTAAGTATTATTCTAAGACAGGGAGACCTGAAATATCTAATATGAATATTTATTTGTGAATATTTAAGGAAACTTTTCACGAGAAGAATTAAGGGTGTTTTGTGGAACCTTTTTTTATTTTGAGGAAATTCTTAACTTCAAGTGTTTTGTGCAATTGCCCCTGTTTTTTAACATTACTTCTGGTTCTCACTGGGCCTAAGCCTAGTGATGCCCCATTCACTGCTTTTACCTCTCTCTCTCTCTCTCTCTCTATCTATCTATCTCTCTCCTCTCTCTCTCTCTCTCTCTCTCTCTCTCTCTCTCTCTTTCTATCTTTTTCAGGTCATAGATGTGGGATCTGGAAAGGGTTATTTAAGCACACATCTCTCCATGCTGTATGAGTTGCAAGTGTTTGGCATTGACTCTTCCAGCACCAATACACATGGAGCACAGGAGAGGAGTCGTAAACTGAAGAGATACTCAAGAGTAATTCAGAAACTCAAGAAAGATGCCAAGGAGATTGAACGGTTACCAGGAACTGGAAAGAAAAAAGAGCATAGGGAGAGTGGTATGGGAGAATTTGTTGCAACTGAAAAGAATTCTACACAGTTGCAAGACACTCAGTTGAGTGCTGTTGCAGAGGTGCCTGTGGATGTCAGCAATCAGCTTGGAGAACCTGTGGAATGTGCAGTTGGAGAAGAAGGCATGACTGATCCTTTTCTTAGCGCCCTGTCTTTGAATGCTGTGGAACCTATCTCTGCCCGGGTCCCTCCCAGTCAGCTGAGCAAGGAGGAAAGGGAAAGGAGGATGAAGGAGAATCTGGAGAAAAAGTCATGTAATAGAGAAAGCAGCAGCAGCCTGTTCTTACCACTTACCTCCTATGTCACTGCAGAAACAGAACTCCGAGAGGTCATCCCTGAACTGAAGGTAAAGGATTTAATTTCAGACTTTATCTGAGACATTATGAACATTATTGAGCCATTAAAGAGAGAGAGAGTTGCACTATTTTACCAACTTTCAATTCTGCAATGGACAAAAAAAATGTCTGTGAAGAGTTAAAAGGTAAATGCTTTCTTTGGGTAGCTTAGAAATCAGCTAATATTAACTGAAATGACCTGGGACCAACAGAATTATGAACTTCATTTTGTAGAAATAGGCCTTTCCTTGCTTTTTTTTGCAGGTATTTTGCATTACTATGTTTTAATGACTTTATAGAGGTCTCAGGAAAGTGCAATACTGACTCTTATATCCTTTTTTCAGCACAACCTAGACAATATGATTAAGTATTGTCATTTCATTTTAACCAACTATTATATACACAAAAAACATCAAAATATTTCTTTTTGGGGGCCAAGCAGCGAAGCTGCGAAGGCACCCATTGTGTTTCTATCTTTTCCTATTATTCCAGTGCATGAAAATGCACTGTACTGTTCTTCCTAGGCATTTTATTCTTAAAATACTTCTTCTAACGCTTTTTGTGCGTTTAATACAGCTTAAACTGTTTAACGTAGAAACTTCATTCAAACTGCGTTGCGTAGGTCTTACTTATGTGACTTCAGCTATGTTATTTTCAACTTTGTAACTTTTATACTTTTTAAACTATTAATTAAAAACTACTAAATTGGATTATAGTTGGATTAAAGTCTGAAATTGGATTAAAGTCTGTGAAGTGTAAATGAGCATATTATGTATATTTTCTCTCAACCATTCACCACAAGACTATGTATCCTGATAGAGTACCCTATACCTTTGGAATTAAAATAGACCCATTGCTGTCGCTGTCAATCTCTGTTGTCCGTTCTCCAAAGAAATCCGTAGCCAAAGATTTAATTGCTTCAGAATCCGAATAGATCCGAACTACACAGCACACCTTCTAAATGCTCCATTCATGCAGGCGGTAAAACTCGTGAGGCATTCGTAGTTAACTATAACTTGTGAGGTAGCCTACAATGTTCAATCAACTTCTGCAGACGACGAGGACAACAATAGCCTAATGGTTAATGCATAGCCTAATGTTTTTGTTTTTAAATAGGCCGCCAACTGCAAAACATATTGAATCGGACCAATCAGGTGCAATCTCTGTGAGGAATCTGGTCAGCAACAACAGTATATTTAGGCTAGGTTGCTGTTTCTCCTCCTTCTTGAAGAGGCCAACGGCCAAAAGCCAAAACACAAAGACCAAAGATAATGGAAACTTTCCTGTTCTCACACAGGAAGCGTCTGAACGAGGAAGAAAATCGTCAATTTTTGTATCCAAACTTTAATCGGCAGCCTACACATTTGGCCTCCAAAAAAATATTCCTAGGTTGTTTTACAGTAAGATATGTCAATGAGTGATAGATATGAGGTTAAGGAATGTGTTCGTGGTGAAATTAGAAAATACATAATCAAGTCATTTTCCAACCCTCTTTGTATTCAAATCACTATATCTCGAAATGGATTTCCACTACACAGGACTCATTTCGTCGTGGCACGCCCCAAATGATTGGCAAAGAACACAAATACGTAGAGTTCCATAGAAACATCCCCTGGTCATGTCAGTTTGCTTCCTGGTTGGTTTGATGGTCAAAAATTTTTGATAAAACAATGTTTTGTGAGTTTTCCCCCGCTATTATATTTCCGCAAACATCTTTGACACATTCCGGTCGCGGTAAAAAATTACATGTTTTTAAAATAGCAATAACGTTGGTTCTACTTAATGGATCGGAAAACCAATTAACTTAGCATAATCCCTCAACCCTCACCTTTCGATGGTACTTCTGGACTGAAATAGTGTTTACCATACCTTTTTATATTTTTATGTTAGTCTAGGGTAGGGATGGTGAAAACAAAACATTTTCTTCACCGACCACATTAGCCGGTTGAAACCGGTTAACCGATTAGTTTAAAATATGCTATGCTATTTGAAATAACAGCCATTTCGAGCTGCGTCTGCAATTTCGCAATGGTTTGGGTACAAGGTGATCACGTTGAAAATAAAGGCGTTTGTCTAGAGTAAGAGCTCATTTTGCCAGGGATCATTTAAGAAAATGACAGCTCCGAAGAGACGCCGCTTTAGTTTGAGGTAGCGCTAACAATAAAGAAAGATGATGATCATCACCTTATCTGTTACCATTTGATGATCCTTCCTGAAATGTAGATGTAATGTATTTTTAAAACTAAGCCCATGTGGGAATGTTGCCTAATAGACTGCAACACGATAAAACCAATGGATAAAACAGGCACCTTTAGAATGCGTAAAAGTTGCACCGGCCAAGGCAGGTCTAACTCACTGTGTACCTTCTCATAATGGACAGAACAACTCTCTTGTATTATTAATATTATTTTTTTATTTTTCAAAAAGACAAGTGTCAAGGCTCTAACCTCGAGTGTTTTAGCCTGTAGCCTTTACTTTTCGCAAACCTTGTGAGCGCGCGAACCCAAACGCTGTGACCTCGAGCCAAATGTTTTTATTGGTTTATTAAGTACAAACAGGCGAGTTATGAACAATTGAGTGTGAGGGATACACTTCACACAAAAAGGTCTTGGAATGAGATGGCTAACTGTAGTAGCGTTAAGTCCACTGTCTATAATAGCCTAATTTAGAGATTTTTTTTTATTACCGACTATAGACAACTTTGATCTGCTAACGTTGATACGGTCAACCATCGGTCAAACGGTCATCGGTTACCATCCCTAGTCTAGGGCAGGGGTGCCCAACCATGTTTGACCTAAGATCTACTTTTAAAGTTGACAGTGTCCCGAGATCTACCAAGCCAAGTAGAGAGCTTAGTCATTACTGGTACTTACATCCAGTATATTGGTCCATACTGCAATTTCAATTCTTTCACAGTTTTTTCACAATTCTATAATCTCAATGCCCAAACACCCAGTATCCTCATGCTCTAAAAATGATTGGACTTCTTGCAATTTTTTCTATCTATTAGACGCAAAATTCTATTTAGGCTGTCAAACAATATTTTTTTCTTAATCACAATTAATAGCTGAAGTTCTATAGTTAATTGTGATTAATTTAATATTTTATCACATGATTGATTGATGATTTTGCATTTCAGAACTTTCCAGAAGTCCATATTAACAATGTAAAGCAATTCTTAGCCGTGTATCTTGATCTTGGCAAGCAGGATCCTAGTGCATTCTGGTGTTCTTTCCCATATTTGTTTAAGCACCCGCCTGATTGGTGAATAGGCTATTTGTAAATCGATATGGTAAAATAAAAGATTTTTAAAAATCTGACTGCCAGAATAATTTGGCTGGGCCAAATCATTTCGGTGGCGGGCCAGCTTTAGCCATCTGTTGCCAACTAATGTCGTAGATTATAGCTTAAACTTGAGGTGTTTTGGTGATAATTTAATTTTTTTGTTTTTGTTTGTTTTAAGTAAAACGCCGATTCAGCCGATCGGGAGTTCAGAACTGCATTGGTGTTTATTATCTTCATGACTAGGCTACAGGAGGAAGGCAGGCAGAAACATACTAGGAAGTTTCTGTAGCAGTTTGATGACAAGAAACGGTGCATCAAAGGGTCAAAATAGTAGCAACCAAAGATAATTGTTGATAGCAGAACAAGTGACGGTGTAAAATTAAAAATCTTGGCGGCAAGCATAACACTTTAATGTGTTATGCTTGCCCCTTAATCGCATCGTGATTAATGCGTTAACGCTGACAGCCCTAATAAAAGATAACTTTCCCAGTAATGCCTTATAAACAAAAAGGAGGCAGTGTTTTTCCCTCCTGTCATAGAGGGAAGACGATCCTACATTTTGGTGTAGTTTATAGTAGTGTGTTCTAAACCCATCCCCAGTTATAAAACATACAGTAGTGAACTGTGGTAAACTGCATCAAGTGATTTCAGTGTGTAAGGGGCTGTTTGCATATACACAATTTCACCATAGTCTAACATAGTTGCTTGAACAATGGTCATTCTGTTTTCTAAAGAGAAGCAAGACCTAATCTTGTAAAGTACACCACATTCAATGTTTACCTTTTTTGTTAGCTCAAGCATTACATTTACATTAATTCATTTAGCAGACACTGTTGTCCAAAGTGACTTACATATGTAAACTATATTACAAGGGATTACATTGTCCCCGGAGCCCGGGGTTAAGTGCTTTGCTCAAGGGCACAACGGAGGAAGCCAGGAATTTAACCCACAACTTTCAGACTCCTGAATGCTAGGAGCCATAAAGTGAGATACAAGGTTATGACGCCAGTGTCATATAAAGGCTTAAAATGTTTCAGATAAAAAAAGATATTCACTGTTAAAGTGACGGCAAAATGAACGGGGATCAATGGAATGCTAACACTAAGGTGGGCCCTTATTAGCCTCAAAGCCTCCCATAGGTGGTACGCTTTCCGAACATTCACTTACCCACTTGGTCAATGAGTCTCGGTGCTTGAAGCTCGGCCATTATCACCTGTAGGCTTGAATATTGCCCTGGCTCAATAGTGGGCCTCCGGCTCATGAAGATTGCCTATAGATAGGCCAATAGTAAGAATATAACCCCCCCATCCAAGCCTTACCACATAACAAATCTAAATTTAACCTCTTATGTCAACTACTATGTACTAATCACTTTTGTTTTTATAATGTAGGATGCGGTCATGGTTGGGCTACACACATGTGGAGACTTGGCTTCAAGCACACTGCACATGTTTGCAAGCAAACGGGAGCTACGTGCCATTTGCAGTGTGGGGTGTTGCTACCATCTTCTTTCAGAAGAATTTGACCAGAAAAGAGGGCATCACACACCTAGCCTGATTAAAGACCAAATGCAGTCCAGTCCAGGCAAGTGACAATCCCACTCACAAAAAAAATTCTTCTGAAATGTGTTAATTCATTGTTCTGAGGAATGAGGGCTTTCAGGAAGATTTCATACACCACTGTGTCCTGGAGTGTAAACTGGCTGTAACCAGAATAGAAAGAGAACTATACAGTAATTTCCTGTGTATTAGCCGCATTGTGTATAAGCCACAGGACAGTATTTTATGCAAGTTAAAAGAAACAAAACCATATTAATACCATATTGACTGCTCCCTTGTATTAACCTCATGGCTGAAGAAAATTTGCAAAATCAATGTATAAGCCGCGGCTAATAGTTGGGAAATTACGGTACTTGAGAATCTAGGCAAAACATGAATTTTGTCTGGCCCCATTCCAACACTGAGACATGGCAATGAGCACTTTCGTGGCTTTGAAATGTTTGTACTGCAACTAGCCAAGGCTAGGCTACATAAACCATTTTGACATCTTTTGGTCTAAATTTAATATGTTTAAATTGGATGGGGTCCAGGCTTGGAATTTCACCATTCTGGGGGCAAGGCCACTTGGCCTTCAGTTGGGCATATTTGGTGGGGGGCACAAAGGCCACATGTCGGGGCACCAAGGCCAAAGTTAACTATACAGTAATAGGCTATAAAAATGATCAAAGTTGTATTTAGCCTATTCACTGCAGTAGACCTGCATCACTGTATGAAACATTACAAAAACATGAAACATGACATATTACATAGAACTGTAAATCATCTGATCATCTAATATTTACAGATATCTATGCTATATAGCCTATAACATTTATTTTATATTTGGCCTGTTATGAAATCATGTATTGAACAATTTAAGCACAGCTCAGCTTTAAGAAACTCAAATAGCCTAGATGCATGCTTAGCATTTTGTGATCATTAAGGCTACTTTCACAAATTCTTAGTCAGCTGTCCTCTGATTTACCAATATCTGGGCGATATTTGTAACATTTATTTTGTATTTGGCCCGTTATGAAATCATGTGGAACAATGTAAACACATTGTAAAACTTAAAGCCCAAATTTGGAGACATCCATGTATGTCGAACTTTACTGCAAATTCAGAACTAGATTACTCTGGAACGGCTAACTGTACAGGGGACTGCTTTACACCTTTGTGTTCGGTAAGGTCTCCTGTTTATTCGGATATATGGTTTGTCATGTGTTAAAAGAAGGGTTCGTAAAGTATTCCACTGAGATGAATGGGTAGGGAGATTATGGGACGCAAAACTTTCAGTAGAATGTATGATTAAATTGAATTATATTATTTACTTTTCTCGCGAACCGTTCAACACAGCAATTATCGGCTAACATCGTTTAAAAGCTGAGAAAAAGCTCTTTCATGTGATACTTGTGATGTCTGTGTGATGAATATTCTACTTTGCGAGTAGTTCAACTGAGAATGGGTGAATTTGGATGCACTTTCTTTCTTGCGCTGTCACTTTCTCCACTGCGTAAAAGACTAAATTAATTTGCGCTGTAAATGCTAAGATTATTTTGACAGGCCACAGGCTAAATAAAAATAGCTATTAGTAGGACGCAAAGCAGAATATTGAAAGAAGGAGGCACCAAGGCCACCGTGGCCTGTAAACCTCTGATTTTCAAAGGGGCCTCACGGCCAATGCAAGGGGCTAAGACGGCCATGGCATTGTGAAATTCCTACCCTGATGGGGTCCATCCTAACAGGAAGGGGAGTTTTCTTAACATTCACCACTCGAGACAAATGAGAGCTTCATAAAGAACTTTGCAGATAAAGTTGCAGATTCTCAATGGCAAATTGAATAGAGTCAGCAATACATTTAGAAATACATTTGGACTTGACAACCATGCAAAGAAGAGACAATATCATTAATATAGATATTGTGATGATAACTGGACCCTTGAGTTGGTTATTAACCAATGATCCAAAAATGATTGATAAACAGGTTAATTTGGAGATTGGACAGTAATCACCTCCCTTTGTGTAAGGAGTCACATGAGCCAATTTCCAGACACTAGGAAATATCCCTATAAAATGGAAAGATTAAAGTGCAATTGGAAAGTTCAGACCCTATTAGTTTTCCACAATTCAGTTATGTTTGGGCAGTCGTGGCCTACTGGTTAGTGCTTCGGAACCGGAGGGTTGCCGGTTTGAACCCCGACCAGTAGGCACGGCTGAAGTGTCCTTGAGCAAGGCACCTAACCCCTCACTGCTCCCTGAGCACCGCTGTTGTTGCAGGCAGCTCACTGCGCCGGGATTAGTTTGTGCTTCACCTCACTGTGTGATCGCTGTGTGTGTTTCACTAATTCACGGATTGGGATAAATAGCCCAGCCAAAAACTCCAATAAAATTTTGATCAACTTTGAGGGACAGCTATGACCATGCAGGATTATCCAGACCAAACGTGACAATTTTGCTACATACTATTCCTATTTATGTACCAGAATGCAAAATTTGAGCCACCTACATGGTTTAGTTCTTGCGCTGTGGGCTTGTGAACTTTGACAAAAAAAAGAGGCCGAACAAAATTGACACCCCCCTCCCCCTGTAAAACTGGCTGTATCTTGGAAAGTATTGATCTTACATAAGAGTAATTTTACAGTGTGTCTCCTGGGTAACATAGGTACACCTGGTAATTTTTTCGTGCGTGGTCCCTGGTTGAATTGACGTGGAATGACCCTATATGAGCCATTCAAAAAGTTGTACATTATTGAATTTGTATGTTAATCGTTCAGAAATGGGCTACATATCAGTCTACATAGGCTAATATGTGTTGGTCTGTTTGTCTGTTGTGGTCAAAAATCTCCAGGCACACTCAGGTGTGAGAAATCACTGCAGGTTTATTTACGATACCGGGAGCAAGTCACTAGCAACAACAAGTTCCAGTAACACTACTCAAAGTTCTCTAGAGCAAGGCCCAAGCTTATACACGTTCGTTACATTGTAGTAATACAAATCACATGAGTACAATGCTCTTTTCCAAAAATCCCTATATATGCAGAAATACAACAATACATGTACACTTCTTGGACATAGCATGTGATCCATACACAAGTCATGTGGCTCCTCCAAGTAAGTAAGATAATTGGTCAATACAATACATATACATCCTTCAGCATTTTCTTGCCATAGTCTATTTCCTGTCAGGATATTCTTAATATTACTGCCTCAGGTAGAATATCCTTAACTCGTGACAAAAGAGGTCAGATGACCTTTATTGGAAAGTCGGAACATGGAGAGAGCAAATGACAGAGAAAGCAAAGTTGATGCACAGTATTGAATGTATAGAAAAGCATACACATAATATATGAAAATGTATTGTTAATCACCTCTATGTAATACGATTTGTTTAGTAATCCAAAATTTCTACCACACTGTCTCGTGATGGTCTGTGCAGTGGAATAACTTCATGATTGGCCATGATGAGACAGATAGTGTTTATGCAATCACTATTTGAGTATGTATTCTTTTTGCTGTACAATTAACAACATAACGTGTGGTCTGGCACATGATCCAAAAATCGCTATCTTACACCCTCTAAAAAGCATTACGCCACTGACCAAGAAAAACCTGGTCTATAGTGAAAGGCGCATATAAAGTGCGCTGAAGACGCACTGTGAAGAGATGTAAGCAGCAACTCCTCTGCAGGATAAATATCATTAGGATTTTTATTCAGTCATTCAAACAATATTGGATTACAATAAGTGTTGCTTTTTTCAGACTATGTTTTCGATGGTAACCCTTTGTCAGTCAATAGTGAAAGTAATTAACCGTGTAGAACTGTTTTGACCATGAGACCACGGTGAAGTTAGTTTCACTTTGCCTATGAGTTCAAATAATAGGTGGGTGGAGATGCATGTAGGCTATACTCACAAACCGGTTTTAGTAAAGCAAGGTTTAGTGGAATCTCCGTTACATACAGCCTCACGTGCAAGCAGATTCCTTCAAATGCACCGCTGACTACCAAAATACTGACGTGCTGTTTGAAGTTGCGCTGCTTGCTGTTAAAGGAAAGACCGATGTCATTCTCATTGGTTTAAAGGATGTTACACCCAAAACATACCCATGACTGATTTTAAGAAACATAAGTACAACCCTTTTGCGCCCGGTGTTTGATCACAAAATCGTGCCATTAAATTAGTGAATGTGGACTGCCCACACCTTTAATGTCTATAAACTCTGACCATCCATTTCTGATCGCCAAAATAGGGCCCAAGATCACTTTCTTCTAGTAATCCGTGACCTAAACCAAATTCTTCTGACCTGGAAAGATTGATAGTTTCGATGTTTGCCTTACTTTCATCACCACTTTGACCATTCATGAGATAAGATTTGCTCCGTATGTGTGTGTTTGCCTACAAGGTGACATCATGTTGAATCAACTTTGTGCGTGCTCAGCTGATGTGGGCGGTGCTTAATTATATTGACAGGAAAAAACAACCAATCACAAAGAAAAGTGATTGGCTATAATGTTTAGTCCACATCAACGGGACAGACCAACCTAGCCAACCTTGACCATGCCTAGGCTGGTATTTTGGGTATTGGATATTTCAATGTGGTAATATGGTGGCAGCATGGAGGGGAGTGTCTCCAGGACGCTGGTTTCACTGTTAAGCCTTCATGAGGTATCGTGGGCCTAACTTAACGAAACATCGTGAATGAGGGTGCCCACTTAATAACCCCAATGACATGCCGCATACTATATACTGCTGTTGGATGGGCCATTTGTCTTGTGTTTGTGACCATTTGTTGGCGGATTTGTGGGTAGCGTGCTTTTTAAAGTTAATTTGAGTAGGGGCTTCTGAATGTGTTTCTACCTTGGATTTTGGCACAAGGGATTTTAACATCTAATCCTGTGTATTATATAATGTAAAGTAAGCTTGTCAAAAGCATATTTTGCTTTCTATAGGTATATTTTGTCATCATAAATACCGCAACCAATATTTGAATGGTACGTCACCAAAGGGTTAATGATTATCATTTGTACAGAATGGATAGAAGAGGTGGGAGTAGTGCTGGGCGGTATACCGGTTCGGTGTATATTTTCGTTATGATATGAATTTTTAATATACCGCCATATCGGTGTATTTGATTACACAATGTTTGGAACGCTGCGCCGCGCGACAGTGTTTCAGACAGGATTTTCTTCACACGCACGCATGGTGCCAATGCGAGGCATAATGAGGGTAAACACAAAACACCTTAAGTTTTTCCCCTGAAGTATGACCCTTAAGGCTTTCTTCTTAGGTAGGGGGTTTATTTAAGGGTGTTGCACAGAATACCTTCAATTGTTTCTTTAGTTAAGAAAAAAATGTTAAGGGATACTGCATTGAAAGGGATTTACCGTCACGAAAATTCTATTGAGATTGTTTAACAGCTGTAACTAGCTGGCTAGTAGGTGATGATAGTTAGCAACCCACCGAACACAGTGAAGTTTAATGTTCTTATCATTCATCTCACCTTAAGAATATTCGCTGAAATTATCCAGGTAGCAAGTAAAGCATGTTATAGACATGCACTGAGCAATACTAGCTGGCTAGTTAAAAATGATCCTGACTGTCATCAGTGAACCAAAACTATTTAACGATGTTTTGCCTAGCGAACCGAACCGAAGCTCATGGCAGGCTAACAAGACATCCACATCCACATGAAGTTAACGTTAGCCTACCACTAACGTCATGTAAACCACACAATAACAAAAAGGCATGTTTCTGATAGGCCTATTTGACAGAGTAAGCATATTAGCAGAGAGGTTTTATTTTAAATTGTATAATTTTCAAAAAAGTATAATTATTGCAAGTTGCACTACTTTTTGTATTGGTTTTATACAAAATGTTTGTGAAATTTGCACAGTAAAAGTTCTGTATTTTGACTGCAATTGTCTTTGCATTCTGATTAGATTCTTCATTAGAATCATGAGTGGCTCTTTGTAAACAGCATCATTTTCTGGGGCCATGCAAAACTGCATTACCACTAGTCAGTGTGGAGTTATTCTACATCATGACAGTAAAATAGACCATCCTTACTCAATGTAGGCCTACTGCAGCAATTCCTCTCCCAACTTGTAGAAAATGCTGTGAACATCTGATTATACATGGAAAAAAAATACCGTCATATACCGTGAAACCGTAAGAATTTTGAAAAATACCGTGATATACATTTTTGGTCATACCGCCCAGCACTAGGTGGGAGGTAGGGGATGTGGAGTAGTTGTGTATGTGAAATCTTTCCAGTCACAGTCTTAAATTCTATTTCCAAAATGCGTTCAGCCCATTGCTCTGAAGATTAAATTGGGCTCTAATAATTCAATTATAGTGGTGGGGGCCTGTAGAGGCCAGACCACATAGGCCTAAAATTTCTGGGCCTTTTCCATTTTTATTAATTTGAAATTGCAAACGTATGTAAAAAAGTAACCTTGCTGAAATGATTAACTGGAAACTACAGTGTTTGCTTACAGTGTTTCCTTTTCCCTGCTGGTATAGAGGTGGTGACTGAAGTTTGTGGTTTTCCCATGAGCCAGTATCTAAGGGATCAGAATTACTTCTGTGGCCGAAATGCCAGGATGTCTGCATGCCTGGTGGGTCCTGCTCAGTTATTATACTCAGAATATTGTGATCACTAGGATTAATATAGAACCCATGGGTCAGATGATCTCATGCATTTTGTTTCAAGTTGTAGGTGTGAGAAGAGTAATTTCCTCCTGGAAAGGCATTGGTGTACAAAATTAGTGTTCTCTCCCTCTTTTATTTACCTAAGCACCCACTTAACCATGTGCTGCAGGTCTTTCATTTTAGTGCATCTACAAGAATATTCATGTATCTTGCCATTACAATGCCTATAAAAAGTATTCACCCCCTTGGATATTTTCCTCTTTTATTGCTGTTATGGTTATGGTATTTAGTAGACACTTTTGTCCAGTGACATACATATAAAAACAATACAAAGTTAAATTTAAGAGTAAACAGTTTAACAAGTTGGTAAGACTACATTAAAGGAGAATTCTGGTGTGATATTGACCTAAAGTGTGTTGAAACATGATACCGAGTGTGAGTGTATGCCTCATAGCTCATCTCGGCTTGTCCTCTGCACTCAGAAATCTGGCGCTAGTTAGCCGATGCTACCAACAGTTTTTCGATGGGGGTGCCTGGGGGGCATCGGCCTAGCCATGCAAATAAATAATTGTTTTACACCATTTACGAGGCTCAAAGTAGCTCCACACTTCATTGGTAGACTTCCAAGGGCCTTGACATTTAAAACGAGACATTGAGAACATTGAAAAAGCACTGGTAGTTTATTTACAAGACAATTTATACAGACAGTACCTTCAGAAAGTTTACCGTTTGCCGCCATCTTGAATTCAGTCACGATAAGTCGAGCGACGAGTACGAATGAACAGGTATGATAAGGGATCAGATATCAGATTCCATGGAATTCTGTGGAAATGCATGGATTCAGCAACTGGAATCCATGCATTTCCACAGAATTAATTTTGGAATCTGATCCCTTATCATACATGTTCATTCGTACTCATCGCTCGAAAATACATTGTTTTGTCACGTAAGAACTCTGTTCATATAGTACAGACCTAATGACATTTTGAGCCTGTTAAGAGGCAAAAAAGGCACGTTTTGATGATGCCCCCAGATCTAGCATTGTAGGTTAACGGGAGTACTGGCCATTAGCTGCAGCTACACCAGTTCGGTAGCACTGATTTTGGTTGCTATTTTTCCTATCGACAGTACTCGGTGACGTCTAGCGATCCAGATCTATTTAAAAATTGGCCGGATTTTTCCTTTAATGCTCTTCATTCCCACTTATATGTTAAACTGCATAATTGTTCCACCATTTGCTTTGACTGTTTATAATTTACTACAATGAAATAAAGCTTCTTAAAGTGTGGCTTGGAAATCCAAATACTCTATATACAGTACAATACAGCACAATTTGATTACAATATGCCATTATTGAGATTGTTTTGTACATTATGCATTATTCTTCATTCATTTTTATTCCTGCATCATAATTTTCATCGTTTCTATTCTTCTAAGGCCTTGGAGAGAGTGACAGTTGGTGGTGGGGTAAGTCATACTGAAGGGGATTTTCAATTCTTACTGATATTATATTCCTTGATATGATGAAGCATAACTAATAGAAAATGTTAAATCATTCATCTGAGGCATACGTTGAAAAATATAAGGCTACATCAAAATATGGTATTTCATTGCGTTTTCACTAGAGGAAAAATGGGAAATATGCTATTTGCTCACAACCACAGCCCTACAGTGGCACTGAAATCAACTTATAACATTACTGCCATTTTGGGGATGTCTGGTTTAACACTGACTGGCTTTCTGCTCGTCAGCTTCCAGTGGAGTCACTGTTCTACCGTGCAGTTCTACACGTCATCCTTCAGGATCACTTTGGTGCACACAAGAGGTATGAATGACAAGTGTTGACAAAATTGTCAAACATATTTGACAGTATAGTTTTAAGCTTAAAGCATATCTACCCTGTGACTGTAGGATATACACAACTTAAGTATATGAAATGCTAGCTGGGTTGAGGGTGGATAGTAAAGAAACTAGATGTAACTTGGGGTAATGAAATCCTGGAATCATGACATTAAAGGGGAATTCCGGTGTGATATAGACCTAAAGTGTGTTGAAACATGATACCAAGTGTGAACGTGTGTGTCTCATAGCTCATCTGAGCTTGTCCCCTGCACTCAGAAATCTGGCGCTATTTAGCCGATGCTACCAACACTTTTTCGATGGGGGTGCCTCGGGCATCAGCCTAGCCATGCAAATAAATCACTTTTTAACACCATTTACGAGGCTCAAAGTAGCTCCATACTTCATTGGTAGACTTCCGAGGGCCTTGACATTTAAGGCGAGACACTACAGGTGAATAGGGTACAATTTTTAACAAGCAGATATCACTATGAAACTTCCCCAGTTGATTACTTACATTAATATGAGAAAAAAATGTATTACAAGTTTGCTGTAATTTAATGTTTACACATGCAAATTAGGCATTATCTAATTAAATATGCGCTAATTTGCATACGTTTTAAGGCACGAAACCTGAGCATTGGATACAGCCAGGTTCAAAATTATGTTTTCATTGTGTTCAGATATTAGATGGGGAAACATTTACAGAGGGATTTATGAATATCTACTTTTGTTATCCTGTAAATCAGAAAATTATGTCACTAGCCCTAAAAAAATCGATGTTTTCCATGTTTTTAGGCATAAAATGTCATGTAAGTCAGGCTAGGAATAATATATCAACAAACCCCTGTGTAGAAATCTTCGACATATAGTTAGGCATAAGTCTAGAAAGTTTGGTGTATGTACGTGCTTCTGAAGTGGAGTTTTTGAGCTCAGAGTGTGAGAGGAAACTCATTTTGAGAAAACAGCCTTCAAAGACAGCCAATGAGATTCCGTTCTCAGCCTAGACTCGCCTTTGAACTTTCGCGATTGGTTGCTGATACAAAGGGAGTGTCCATATATGCCAACGGTAGTACACATGATATGTTTTGGTCCAGGGTCACGGGAGTGCATGCAAGGTTAGAATGCTAACTTTTGCTGAATTTAGGAGAAATACAGGCGCGAGTAGACACAATATAATGAAATAAACACCTAAATGTGTAAATCTGACTTTTTTGTTGTAGTAGTGTGATAGGATACATGCTAAGGTAACATACTAGCTCAAAATCTCGAAATTGACCAGTGCATGAAAAAACTATGTTGTTTTCACCTGCTGTGTCTCGCCTTAAAACGAGATATTGAGAACTTTGAAAAAGCACTGGTCGTTTATTTACAAGACGATTTATACAGACAGTACCTTTAGGAAGTTTACCATTCGCCGCCATCTTGAATTTAGTCACGATCAAGTCGAGCAACGAGTACGAATGAACAGGTATGATAAGGGATCAGATTCCGTGGAAATGCATGGATTCCAGTTGCTTCCAGTAGCAGCAACTGGAATCCATGCATTTCCACGGAATTATTTTTGGAATCTGATCCCTTATCATACCTGTTCATTCGTACTCGTCGATCGACTTATCGTGACTAAATTCAAGAGGGCGGTGAACAGTAAAATTTCTTGAAGGTACTGTCTGTATAAATCAAGGGGGCAGGCGAACGTTCGGAGAGCGTAGACACTATGGCGGATCTGAGGCTAAATAGTAGACCAGTTCACCTAGCCATCCCCATTGAACCCCATTCAATTTTGGCGCCACTTTGACATCAAATAACATTACAGCTGAAGTGTTTTAAGCCTTTATATGAACTTTTTCTATTTTCGGAGTAATACAACATTGTGTGATTGGCGTCATAACCTCGTAACTGACTTACCGGCTGAGTAATAAACTTTTTTCCGAAATCAATGCTAAAGTGACGTAATAAGCATACAAACAGAGCAGGGTGAAAGCGTCGCACAGGAGTAAAATAACCGTATTCTCTGGATAAGAACGAAAGCATCGGAGCACAACATTTCAGCGAAGTTTTGATGGATTGACAGTAGCCTAGGCTATGAATGTGGCGAGTGCTGTTTATATTAAATCACATTTATCTACAAACAACTAGGACATTTAGAACATTAATGTAGACATGGTGGTAACAAAGTAAGTGGCTACATACCCAATCTCTCGGTGCAGCTATCACAAGAGTTACACGAGTCAGACTACGTGCCTACGTTACATTTACGTCCCCTGAGCCTGCGCAGAAAGCCTCGTCGACCAACAGGAAACGGTTGAAATTTGCTTCACCCACCTCGATTGACGTCTACGTGATGACTCTGTCCATATCTTTTACTGTCTATAGTATAAATTGTCTTGTAAATAAACTACCAGTGCTTTTTCAAAGTTCTCAATGTCTCGTTTTAAATGTCAAGGCCCTGTGAAGTCTACCAATGAAGTGTGGAGCTACTTTGAGCTGTAGACGGTAATGTTTCATGTAGGGTTCATGTCAGTTAATATGAATTAACATTTAAAAACATGTTCAATTATATTTTTTTACATATATAAGTCGCACCTGGCTATAAGTCGCAGGACCAGCCAAACTATGAAAAAAAGTGTGACTTGTAGTCCGGAAAATACGGTACATTGACTTATTGTTTTCATAGCAGCATGCAGTGACTGCTTATTTAAAATATAAATGAACCTAGATACATTATTTCATTGTAGTGAGCAGGGTAGAGCACACTAATTTATTCAAATGTCTCTCTACCGAAGTACCTGTGACTTAATTTGCGTAGAGAAAGCACCCGTTTGATAAAATGAGCCAGTAGTGGAGAAATTACTTTTAAGAAATAATCTGTAGCCTAGGGTAGGCTACTGCAAAAAACATTGGGTTCGCAGTGACGAGAATCAGCCAACCACTCAGTCTCAAACCGAACCGAATGACCAGTTGAATGTTAATTCTCTACAAAGCAAGTAGTTCAAGATTGTGCTAAGAAATCATTCTGATTTTGATAATGTACTTAAATTGGCAAGTGAGAAAGTCCATTTCTCTAGAAAGAGACTGAAGCTGTAGCTACAGCATGTTGATTGGCATGTTTTAATTATGCAAAGACACGTTCAAGGAGTTCAGGATAGAGCCTGTATCAGGACCACATTTAGTTCAATGTGTTATATGTACCATTTTTGGGAGCCTCCTGTACTTAAATGGCCAGTATTCATTTATTCATTGAAGCCTCTATGTTAAAAGGCTTGTGGCGATGCGCAATCTGCTATAGGTGCCAAAAATATGTTTGGTACTGCCAATTTGTTTTGTTTTGCCATGATTCATGTGTACAATAAACAATGCACTTTGTGAGAAAAAAAATTGTGGCAGAGAATCGTGATATCAAGTCTAAGCTAACAAATCATGATTCATATTTTTCCCTGAATCGTGCAGGCCAATTGCAAGCTACCCCACTGTAGTACAGTACATAGGCCTGCTGTAGAAACCAGACCTTATTAGGCATAAAGCGATTTTTCTGAATATATAAAGTATACATACTAAGATACCAAAACCATACCATTACCGTGGCCCAAAAAACGTGATGCATACCGAAGCGTAGGTACACTGTACCGTTGCATCCCTACTATTCACTAACATGTGATCATGTGATATGGATCAAAATTATGGGTTTGTTTCATTCAAGAGCATGACAACAGTGAAAATACAGAAAACCATTCACAACGTAGATGGCAGTTAAACAAAGAAAGCTTAGATAACCAAATAAAGCCAATAAACCATGAGATGAACAAGAGAAAAAGATGGGAGAGCGCTGCAGTGGGTCACTAGTGAATAAAATGTTTCAGGTGCTCTTCAAGGGAAATGGGCAGAAAGAGTTGAAACAGATGACTGTAGATCCCGAGGCACTCTGCTGATAAAAAATGTCCTTTATTGAGCGGACACTGACGCGCCTACGCGTTTCGACTCACAGAGTCTTTGTTAGGCTAACCCTAACCCTAACCCAGAACAAGTTGGATGGCAGATCAACCAGATAAACCATAAATGCATCAAATGTAAAGAAATCAAAACAAAGCCAAGAGAGAGGAGAGGAGACAAAGGGGGTGTGTGTGTGTGTGTGTGTGTGTGAAAGGAAGAGGGAGAAAGAGATTCCAGATTAAATAGGGTTTTCAAGAAATGATGTCTTCAAGAAATGTTTAAAAAAAATATATCTTCTATCTGAAATATCATTTGGTAATTTGGCTACAGTTACCTTATGTACAGGTTTCAATTGTAAATGAGTCTATGTTTCTCTGAACTTTCTGTGTTTATGGATGTAACAGTGAGAAGCGTGTGGGCAACGTTTATTCCAAAGCTTCCTCTTTTGTGGACTACATCAGGAGAGCCCTCAGGAAGCTTGAGCTGGATGAGTCAAAGGTTAGCAATGCTGGAAATATATGAATAAAAATGTTTTTTGTTTGTAGTGCATACTCTACCAAAGTCGGCACATTTCATCTAATTTTGTTCAACATTATTCTTAAGTTAAAGAATAAATTAAATTAAAATAAATAAATGCTTAACCCTTAGAACCTGATTGACGCAAAGTGCGTCAAAAAACACACCCTTTCTTCTCTGTTACATTGCTCCGGAACTTTTCATCGCAGCGAGATGAAACCTTTATTGCGTGACAGAGCAGAAGTGGGGCTTTCCAGCGAGCCTACTCACTTGTCTGTACGATCAAGTATGAAAATTAAAAAAATCATGAAATTAAATCAAATTGCATCATATTTACAGTCTATACTTCTCTGCATTCACCTGCGCAGCCATTACTCTCGTTTGAATTACTCGCGAACCTGTGATCGCATAGATATGCCACGCATGTCAGATGAAAGAGGAGACACAGAGCTATTATTTGATACCCAGTGCATCCTTCTGGGTTCTAAAACAGACGAAGTGACAGCAAAATAATAACTTCATATAGCTCGACTTACCCCACGTTTTTGTCTGTTTTTGTGGCAAAGCATGTTTATAATCCAACTATTGTGTGTTTCTCTATGGCAAAGAACGTTCATAATCCGGTTTTGAGATCCTAGTAAATTCCTGCATGGTATCCAATTCAAGGCTCACATTGCATCCCAATTTGTTCGACAAAGGAACACCGTTTTTGCCTTTACTTTGCTCATGGAAATGCAGTAAAAAGTTGTAGAGAATCATTATGAGTGCACACACAGGCTAACACGTAAACTCGGGTCAAGTAAGGTCAGATCAGTTCGTGTCACAGATATGGAGTGCAGAAAGGTCATTTTTAATCACTAAATAAAAAAATGGCATTTATTTCTGTAAGGCCCACACCGCATATGTCTGTAAATTGCTCAGCCCCAGAGAATCCTCCACCATGGCAATGATATCGCCAGATTCAGGACAGTCTGCCCTACACACACATGAAAGGCAAGTCGAGCTGCCAGCTTGCAGTGGTGAGATACATGTCAAAATATAAGAATTTTTATAATACGCTTTTTATATTTTTATTATTTAAAACTCAAAATGAAATCAATGCAAGTATTAATACATGAAATTGTTGGAGATTTGGGTAGCCTAAAAAACCAATATATAGCATGTGTGTATGGCACTTACTTACTTACTTCTAACTAAAGGTAGTGAAAATGCCCTTAAAACAGTCTAGGGTTCTAAGGGTTAATGGGCAAGTTGAAAGTCTACCACTACTCCTCCACCTATGGGCTTTCTAGGCTCTGTTCTGTCCAAGGAAACAGTAGAGGATACTCCACTGGTGGGACTGCATACTACAAGAGGAGTAACCAATGTTACAACCAGTGCAACCAGTGACACATAGAATGCATCTGAAAACGTTCTATCCAAGCTCTAACATCCATCCAACATCCATCTTAGTCTCAAGAGACTGGACTTTTTTTTTTTTTTTAACAAGTAGGATACTGGGCATAGAAGGCCTGTGTTCTCATTTTCTCCCTGAGAGTGATTAGTTGGAACCTCTGCTCAGTATTGTAGGTGTTATCTAGTCTCCATGAATTTTTACCATATACTCACATCACCAAAATGTCCAGAGGGTTGAATAAATTTGAATGCAATTATAAATACAGCTCATTTACTGTGAGATCTCAATATTAGAACATCGATGTCCCAGGTTGGTGGGGCTAAAGGAAGTATTACTTTTACATTCATTACAGACATAAGAAGTGACCCTCTCTCACACACACACACACATACCCTTTCCCCTTAGTTTTGCGCGTTCATGTGAGAGGAAGGGTTATCCCAATTCTCTGTTGGATCAAGGGGTAGGGGTAAGGGTAAGGAGTAGATACCCCTTAAAAGTGAGAATTTCCGCGAACGTATTTGAAATGAAGGGGTAACAGAAATACCCTTACACTCTTTTTTATTTATGTATGCAGCTCTCCGATGGAGACATTCAGGAATATCATGATCAATATAAACACAGGATATGTGAGATGTTGGCTTTCAACAGGGTAAGTTGATTAGTTGTTCTCTTAACGAGTTGGATTATAATGTAATAATACTGTGAGAATGTGCTAGATGTTTTATAACAATGTTGTATTCTGCAGCTTAAGGTGACATTGGCCCCCTGTATTGAAGGTCTTATTCTCCTTGACCGGCTATGCTACTTGAAAGAGCAGGTAGAACTGACAGTTTACCCAAGTTGTGTTTATGAGTTTGTTATTAAAATGTTTTATTGTAATGTGATATAGCTTCACTATAATCTGAAAGGGGGGGGGGGGGGGTTCTATGATTCTATTCAACCTGTTTTTTACTTTATTTTATTTTTGTGTGCATAATTAAGTATGAAGAATGGATATGATTAAAGTCAAGTGTCCCTGACAATCTCCCTTTCTTTTGTAGGAGAATGTTTCCTTCTGTGCCCTGGTGCAACTTTTTGATCCACTCAAGTCACCAAGATGTTATGGACTGGTTGCACTAAAGACTGACATCAAGTCTTTATGACATATAGGTCTAAGTTATTACATACCTAATAAGTTGTATGTAATGCTTTAACTGGCAGGCATGTTGCCTCAACTGGACTAATGAACGTTATATATTTTCATCAGCTCTTTGATTAAGTTTTAAAAATTAGTTATATTATTTCCATTGTTGCTGCTATTGTTTTGTATATTTTATCTTTTAAAATATTGTTATTTCTTCTTGAAATTAAGAGAAAAATATTAAATCTTTTTTGTAACATATCGTATGTGCTAATGGTATTTGCATTTTGCATACCAGGAATGTAATTCACATCAAAGTACACTGGTGTCGTTTGTCATTTACAGATACACAAAAAAGTTGGTATCATCTTGTGAGTGTGACCAGAAAATCTTTAGATAGGCTGTGGTTTGATCTGTTGGGAATGTGTACATACCCAGTTATACATCCATCTACTCACCAGGGACAAGCACGGTCATTCACTCATCAAACCACCACCAAAACTCAATTTGTGAAAAAAGTGGGTGATTTGAGGGAAAGATTTGTGAATGAAGTGTTATTTGTTATTGGTTAAAATGGTTGGAGCAATGCAGTAATTACTATTTCAGATTTGACTGTAGCCATTTATGGCTATGGTATTTTGTAGACACTTTTTCCAAAGAGACTCACAGTGAATTACAAACGGTTGTTCCACCGCGCTTCTGAATTCACGTCTGGTGCTTCACGGGGGGATCAATCATGTGGAGAGGGAGAAAGTTCACCGGAGCACACAGACATGGCTTTTATGTTTATTTTATTGTAGTGCTCAGCTATTATAGTGACAGACTAGACAGACTTATAGTGAACTTTACATGAGTTTAAAATAATAATTGAAATTAAAGTTGAAAAAAACAATATCAATAACAATATTAAAGCCAAAGGTGTTGGAAAAACATATTTTTGTTTTATCTTGCTCTATTAGGCTGTAGTTAGTATGACAAATCAATGATTATTTTTCCCAGTGACCCCCTACCACCACCCACATTTGTTTTTTATGAGCCTCTACCACGGTTGAGGCGCCGTTTTTGGTAAATGTCAGTTACCAGACTTTGCCATGGGTTTGTTGTGTTTTACTGAAAGAAAAGAGATATTTTTTCCAAAAACTGCCTTTTATTGGAAAGGAGAATGAGAGAGTATTTCAATCCAACAGTTACAATATTTCATTGTAATAGGAATATACACATGGTGAAAAAATATTCAAAACCACATGTAAAAATCAGAAAGTGCCAACACCCCCCTTCCACACACCATTGCCATTGTGAATTAATGTGTTATTGGACTTCATTTGAACATAAAGAAAAAAGGTTTTACCTTTGAAAACCTTTGAAATAGATGTGATTCCACAAAATATGGCTTAAATCGCATATGATCAATTCTAAAATGGTGTATGCTTAGAAGGTGTGGCCTTTGACATTACAGGGATACTGAGCAAATTATTTGTGCCTAACATGTAGTAGGCTACTCAAGTGGAATATATGGCTCTATATGGTTGAATTCATAACAGTTAGATTTTTGGTATGATGTGCTCTACCAAAGAAATGGTAAGAAATGTGCTCTACCAAACGGTTGAACGGTCAGTTAAAGGGTTGGTTGAACCATAAGCATACACACTGTAATAGAATTAAGTAATTAAATGCAGGCTGGATGGGTGAGACTAAACCCTTATTAAAACGATGAACCACTGAGGAGAAAAGTCTTGTTGTGCTTGACCTCGAACTCATTTTGCGCCGTAGTCGTATCGGCCGAATGTGGACAGTGTTTTGCATTATAATGGGAATTCCTATAAGTAAGTAGCATGTGAGCTGTGGTGGTACATTAGTTCAGTGCCACAGTGCAACTAAGTAAAGTTATTGCACTGTTCACTTTTGCACTACCACCATTACACACACTTCATAGCACCTTAACATGGTCAATGCGTCACGTGGTCAGTCCATACCTTTGTAATCAATTCACATGCTCCTTAATTTTATACATTTCTGTGAGTGATTTTTTTATGTATGTGAGATATGTGTGTAGTGTGTTTTTGTGTTGTGGTTGTATAAGCCAGTGTTTTTCAACCTTCTTTGTGCCACGGCACACTTTTGACACTTAAAATGTCCCACGGCACACTAACATCCTGTGTGAAGAAAAAATATACCATAGCCATATATACCATTCAAATAATACACAGATATGGCTTCTATGCAAGACCTGCTCAATAAAACAAGCGCCCTCTGTTTCATTTGTAGGTGACTATATCTAATGTAATTGTTGTTATGAATTGGATATGTGATGATTCTGTGAATACTGGATATGGGGCCCCCTTTGTACAATGCCTACATACCACAAATAGTGCAATCATACAATCAATGAGAGCATGTGGTTATAAATTCTTTGATGTAACAGTTGCTTTTCTGGACCAGTGAGTGACATTTGGGTAATATTCTGCGGCACACCTGATGATCTCTCACAGTGGCCGACACAGTGGTTGAAAAACACTGGTATAAGTTACTGGATGCCTAAAATTTCCCTCAGGATAAGTAACCTATCTCTCTATCTATATCTATCACAGTGTGGAGAGTTTTCTGAATGTAGCTATTAGATCTCAACCAGATGTAACACTAGATCTAAGTATTTAAACAACAACTAATAGGCCTACAGTATAGCCTATTATTAACAAATAGTTATAATGGAAATATGACTTCATTTAGAAATGGTAATCACATTATGTATTAAGTATGTTTGTAAGTATGTATTATGTAAATTCAAGAGGTGGGTTTCTGATGCCTTTAGTAGGTAGCCTAAAGATATTAAAAAGGTTAGCTGTTTTCATGAATTGTAGGGCCTATTAAATTGGCTGTGTTAGCTAGACAAATAACAAAGCATTGTAACAATCTAACAATCATGGAAAAACACCACTTTTCTCATATATTTTGCATCAAATTGGGGTTATTTAGCCTATTTGAATCGGAATCTGTTCCGTTTTCATCTGTGTGTGTGTGTGTCAAGTAGGCTACCACCACTTGGGTCTTTTTTCAACCCTCAGTAAATCTTGCGAAAGAAGGGCACCACCCCTTGCTTGAAATTTAGTTTGAGACAATTCAGACAAGGACTTGGAGGGTAGGTTACTTCTTCAAATTACCTTTTACAATTCCATATGCGTGGTGGGGGCATAGGAAAATAAATAAAATAAGACAATCGCATGGGGCGCGCTTATATGTGCAAAATGTTAATCAAAACAAAGACCCTAAATGAAATAACTGTTTTTGAGGGGCGATTTATAGCCTAACACATCACGGGAACGACTAGCCTAATCTGTGATCAAACTTCTGAATTTCTTGCCAGTGTCTTTGTTGTGGTCCTAGTCATCATATGGTAGTTTACAGAAACTACTGATAATCAAATAATTCTGTGGTAGATTATATGTCTTCAGTGCCACCATCTGCTATATCAGAGGTTCCTTGGCGTTAAGCTATTTACTGTTAACAGTGCATTCGCATTAACGATGAATTAGCCTACCCAGCATTGGTGCGTAATGTTTAAATGTAGAATCTGGCCGTTTTGATGTTGTGTAATGAAATTTGCACGAGATGCCGATCAGCAAACACATGTGCAAAAAGTTGAAAGTTATGCGTTTTTTCTGTAACTTGAAACCTGTTTGCATGATTCATTTGCCAGGAATTGTTATAGTTTACTGTATGCGTCTTTGGAATTTGGAAGTGATTTAAACCACAAACATGATCAATGGAGAAGGGATTCAACAGGAAGAGAGGGAGGAGCCCATGAATACACTGCACACAGGACCCTCTTTTGGGGGGATGATAAACTCTGACATCTCGAAGAGTGTCCGTTGCAGCACACAGCAGCCCAGGGGCAAATGGGCTAACAAGTCTGAGTTTCTGTTTGCCATGGCTGGGGAGATAATTGGGTTGGGCAATGTATGGCGCTTCCCATACCTCTGTTATAAAAATGGCGGAGGTAAGAAGATTGTCAATGTCCCAACTGCCAAGAAAGCTCTCAAATTGCATGCATAGGCCTACTTCAGCTAAACATGGTCATTACATATACAGGCTATGGAACTAGCATGTCTGTATTTCACAAATGTTCTATTTCTCATATTTCTCTCTCTCTCAGGAGTTTTCTTTATCCCATACTTTGTATTCCTCTTGTTCTGTGGAATTCCCATATTCTTCCTGGAGACAGCCTTAGGGCAGTATACCAGTGAGGGTGGAATCACTGCCTGGCGCAAAATTTGCCCCATGTTTGAAGGTGGGAAAGGTGGTGGTTTTCAGGCTTTGATGTGTGACTCTTTCTGTGTTTTCTTCTGTGTTTACTCTCAGTTTTTATGTTTAGGGATAGGAATTGCATCTCAGGTGATTGTATCATACCTCAATATTTATTATATTGTGGTACTAGCTTGGGCTGTCATCTACCTATTCAACTCCTTCAAGAGTTCTCTACCCTGGGATAACTGTGACAACCTCTGGAATACAGGTATGGTGCCACATAATTAATAAACCTTTTAAAACACAATGAGCAAAAACATTGTCAATGAATTTATACTCATTATTGTTTCTTCCTCTTTAATATGAACAATGGTCAATTTAGCTATGTAAAGTTGATTGATTAATAATGTTGTATTGAAATATTATAAAACAGCATCATGTTTTTCTTTTTTGCCAGAAAATTGTACCACTTTGAATGTTTCCAGAACTACTCTTCTGCATTATGACTCAAATGTCACAGACTTTGATGGCTATAGGTAACGTTTTTAAATCACACTTTCAACTATTAACCATTTTAAACTGTTGTTTAACATGTTTGTTCTCTTTAAAGCAATGACCGTATGTTTGGTGCAGTCAGTCCCGAAGAAGAATTCTGGCGGTATGTTGAAATTTTGATTATTATTTCGAAAAGTTTGAAACTGGTGGAGTAGGATTATTATTTTATTTATCTATTTTCTTTGATCTTTTTTAATTTAACATGTTAACTTGTTAAACTTGTTGTTGACTGAGCATCATGTTGTTGACTGAGCAACAAATCCAACCCCTTACCATAAACTTAAACCTTAAACACAAATTGTAATTGTCAACAGATTATTTGTATTTGTAGGTGTAGTTAGTCTGTGGGTGGACTATCGAAGTAACGCGTGACCCTTATATCTAGGTTTGATTATTATATTAGGTGTAGGCTACTATCTTTACAATGAAAAGTATTAGTAATGCACACCAACTGATTTTAAGGGAGGTGCTAGCCACTGGCAACAAGTTGAAATGGTAACACACTCTGGCACAATATGACAAGTCTTTACTCAACTACAGCCTATAAGGCCTTCATCAGATTTTCAAGACACAAACGATCCCAACTAGTGCACCTGGCTACAAGGCTCTTCCTTTGGGGAGTCACTAGAAATGGGTTTGGGTCAGAGCTAGTGAGCGGAGTGCGAGCGAGCGAGGAGCGGAGTGGATGGAATTTTGTTAGAGTGCGGAGCGCTTTTTAATTCAGAGACCGGAGCGGCCGATCTGTTCCGCTCCAATTTCGCTCCGATACCGCTCACACCACGAGTCTGAGGCATGCCCAAATCCACCCAGAACTCACGTCTTCATAATGAAACCAAGACCGTTACATTTCAAAACAAAGATACTTGCCATAGTACGGATTTGGCTTAGCCAGAGCTAGGTGCGGAAGCCGCTTTTATTGGCTAGCATTCAGAAACAGGGGCAGAGACGCAGACCAGGAAAACAGCACACAATAGGCATGTCAAACACACACACATACACTACACATACAGGGGTGGACGCAGCCCCCCACACAAAAAGGATCACACACGAGGAAGACCTAAAAGGGTAACACGCTACACTAAAATACGGACATTAAAACAGTGAATAAAGGCATTAACACACACAAACAACCCCCCAGAGTTCTCCCCCGTATCCCAGAATGCATTGTCCCAAAGTCCGTAGCACATAGTCCAGCGTGCCGACGTTACAGTAAGTTCGTTGGGGATGAAGTCGCTAAATATTTTAGAAAGGAAACTGAAAGTCATAGGGCTTGCAAGCGTACTATTCCTACAAATAGCGGTCGAGTGAACAGCCACCTGAGTGAGGAGCGGGATATTCACACCGCTCAGCTCCGCTCACTAGCTCTGGTGTGGGTGTCATACATGTGCAGAATAATAGCAGTGTGTTTTAAAAAATTGAATAAAGCTCAAAATCCGTAGAATAGCTGTGGGGTGACGTCAAAAATGCTGATTCTTAGGCAAAACCCAGAAATGCAGAGGAATTGTGGTATGTAGTTCAATCGTCCTGGGCTGAAATACCTGTTCACAGGTGCCAGTAGTTGGTCGACTCCATGCAACACAGATGTGAAGCAATTCTCAGAAATAATGGTAATGCAACTAGATATTAGTGCAGTGATTCAAAGTAAAGCAAAATCTTGAGACATTTTTCAGTTTATACAGTGAATGTTTGAGTGTGTAAAGAATTTTGGTCATGTTTAGATTTGAAATTTAATGTGCAGTGTTCCCAATGCAGAGATATTAAGGAATTAACAGCTATTCTAAGGATTTTGAGCTTTATTCAATTTTTTAAAACACACTGCTGCTATTCTGCACATAACTGTATGTGTTTTTGGAGAGTTGTCTTTTTTCCCTGAAGTATAGCATATGTGTTTCTTCAGATTTCGATTGTTACGGCAGAAAGACACAGATCTGGGTTATATAAACAGTGACCTGGCTCTTTGTCTCTTGCTTGTTTGGATCATCTGCTATTTCTGCATCTGGAAGGGGATCAAATCCACGGGCAAGGTGAGCATGTAAGCTTGATTTGCGCTCAGTCAAGCTCAGTTGCGCTTGCTCAACACAACAGGGTTATGCCTGCACCACTGTTAAGGTCGAAACAAACATTTTGCTACGTTTTGACTTGGTTGAAAACAACCCAGGTGAGACAGTAAACGTAGAGGGAAAGTAACATGTGAGGGATGGAGACAAGAAGACATAGATAAACAGAAAGTACATGAGGAAACAAAAACACTTGGGAAGTGTATTGCTAAGGAGGACACAATTGAGTGACGTGAAAATAAAATATATCTGCTAATAACAAGATTTTTTTTTTCCATTACATGTGCAGCTTCTTTGTAAATTTGCTCATTTTGCATTGTTTTATACATTTTCAATGTTTATCATGTAAGTATGTCAATACCCCTTCAACAATCAGATTAAATTAATGTTGTTTTGTGTGTCACAGGTTGTGTACTTCACAGCTACTTTCCCTTATCTGATGTTGTTCATCCTCCTAATTCGTGGCGTGACTTTGCCAGGTGCTATGAATGGAATTAAATATTACCTCTACCCAGACCTGGCAAAACTTAGACACATTCAGGTAAGCCCTGAAGATAAATAAAATACTGACTGGTGTTTGACAGGTGGTGATAATGTAGTATCTCACATCACCCCCTAATTATGTTACTTCCCTTACTCATGGCTAAATTTTCACACTCATACATGTATGCATAGTCAGGCACCGATGTAGGCCTATCTATTTCACACTGTAGCTTGCTCCTTAAAGTTTAACAATCTTAATTTGCTAACAGTTTCCCCGAGTTGCCTCAAGACTATATACTTCGTACCCCCCTAATATTCAACTTTGCCATTCATATCAGAAATTGTTAGTTATCCATTCCTGAACTAACATCATGCAATAAAGTTGTTTTCACTCTGGTGCATCCAGAGCAGCCAAGAGAGAGAGACAGACAGAGAGAGAGAGAGAGAGAGAGAGAGTGAGAAAATGCATGATGCCAATTGGGCAGGGATACCTGTACAATGCGGCATAGGGTGAGCGAGGAAAGGAACAATTAAGAAAGAAGCAAACATTAGTGATGCTGTAATTAAAAATAGACTCATCCAGTTCAGATGAGTCATTGGGTGCAGGTGTTGAGATTTGAATGCATAATGTTTACATGATCACATGGAACCATGGTAATTGTTATGGGGACTTACAGCTCTCTCATGATTGACGGAACCCAGGTAGAACCCAGGTCTCTGAATACCTGACCTGGGCTACTCACATCCAAGCTCAGTTTAAAAAGGCTAGACAACGGATATACCACCTAAGACAACTCTGGAAATTCAGGCTCCTCCCAATGATTCTAAAAACTTTTTACAGAGGGGCTATAGAGAGCATGTTGACTCAGTGTTTAAATGTTTCGTTAAAGACTGCAATGCCTTGCAGAGAATGGTGCGTTCAGCTGAGCACATCTCTAGGACTCCTCTCCCCTCCCTGCATGATGTATAAATCAGCCGATGCAGGACTAGAGTCATTAAAATGATAAATGAATCCACCCATCCCAGTAACTGCCTGTTGAAATCAAGCAAGCACTGCTGTATTTTGATGACCAAAACTGAAAGACAGAGGGCCATATTTTGCACCATGGCGCATGGCGTAAAACTCGTTTTCCACCCGGCGCAAAGTGTATTTTCTTATTTTGCACGCTTATTTTTTAAACAATCAGGGATGCAAACACAGCGCTTTTCGGCGCCTCCCGCTTTTTTCAAGTCAGTTTGGGTGACTTGTGTGAATCGTGCAGATCCGAAGAGTTTTTTTTAATGGGGGGGGGGTCTGATCATCAAGGATGCTTTCCGGCGACTTTTTCACGTCATCTATCGCAGGCTACAAGAGGAACCAGAGCATTTCTCATATGGGCCTGCTGGTTAATGTGCTTCTGATAACCTCCACTCATCTTTGATCATGTAGCAAAGGAGCTGTATAGCAGCTAAGAAAATATAGGCTCCGTTAGGAGGCAACTCTCTCAGTTCGCGCTCTTACCTCCGCAGTATAGCTAGGCTACTTCAGGTGGAAGTTTTAACACGCAACACGCTGCCATCTGACTGATCATCCAGAACCGTACAATAATAAAATTATTCCTGTCAGTGACCTAGGCCTAGTATTTAATGCTATGTGGGAATTGCAAGAATACGGGTAAAAACAATTCCTTATTTCAACCACGGAATTGCGTGTGTCATTAATTAAAACGGTAGGAAAACTGAATGAAAGACGGCGCCGTCCATCAACAAAAACAGCACAGAGTCAAAACGTAGGCCTAATTTAAAGTCCCAGACATTTAAAGGGACAGCCATCACTCAAGACATAAGCCTAAACCACGAGTGATGAACGTGAAATGCTTTGAATAGCCTACTACAAAACACTGCATTTATATGACAACTGCGTATACACGGGTTTCCCGTTTACCAACAAAACTAGATGCGCGCGCAGCCGTGAGGCAGAAGACGCTTGGTGGCCGTCCACAACGTTATAAACTTAACCTAAATAGTCGGCTGCTGTAAGCTACAATCGGATTTTTTTTGTATACCCCTGTTGTCTCAATGATATTAACATCTCATTTCAGACTATATTTCAAAGTTTGAGTTCATTTGGATTATTAATATAACATCGTATTTTGTCATTTTTGGCGAAGACATGCATTCCGTTAGGGATATTGAACATATTTAACATTCTCTAACCATCGTGATTTCGAATTGGTGCAGTTTTCAGCACAAAAACTCATTTTATTATTTGCTATTCTATGCTGTTCTATGGTGCTTTCTGCCTCTTGGTTGCGCACGCATGTTTTCGTGACGTTGCATAGAAATCCATGTAGAGAACCATTCTAATCTAGCTAATGGTAAATTAAGTAGGCCTATATAGCATTCACATATAAAACATTCAATAGCCTGATGAAAATTTGTTCAGTCAGTTAAATTGCTCTCATAAAAGGCCTACAGAATATTCCAAATAGGCTAGTGTCCTTTCACTTGGACTGCAACATATGAGTTAAACCATGTTCAATTCAAAAGCATCTGGCAAGTGACAGGAGGTTTTAGGGGAGGAAAAGAGAAAAAAGTGTGTTAGCTGATTCCACAGTCAGTGTTCAGTATTTGGCCTATAATTAAGCCAGATTTGGCATTTTTGAATCCATGAAAATTAATCAAAATCTATCATTTCCTATTCAACAGACCCCAGTAACACATGGAATTGCTAAACATTTTGAAGGATCGAAAATAATCCAATCATTGGCTTAAAGAATCAATATTGTATCGAATTGTGATGAAATTTGTGATTTACACCCCTATATGGCATCCTTACAATTAGGGAAGGTTTTTGGGAAGTACTTCTCATGCAAGCACTGTGCAACCTGAATTTCCCCTTGGGGATCAATAAAGTATCTATCTATCTATCTATCTATCTATCTATCTATCTATTTATCTATCTATCAACCATGCTGAGTAATGCAATGAAATCATTGTAATAGTTTGCAATTTTGCATTAGTAAAGCAGTCCACCGATGTGCATGTTTTCACTTACTGCTTTAGTTTCAATTGTGCAACAACAAGACCATAACAATGATAATGGTTTTATATATCCATAAAGATACATTTCTGGAACTATCTTAGACTGTTTTTTTTTTACGAGGGGGGGGGGGGGGGGGGGTTGGTTGGTCATGTTTCTCTCTTTTTTCACCTCACATGTGTTTGCATCACTGACCATGCGCCCAGGGGTGTGGCAATTAACAACTTAGGGAGTGGCTTAGCCCATTGTCTAAAAATCGCTATTGTACACCAGGGGCCGTATTCACAAAGCCTTTTATCTTACCACTAGGAGTACTCCTAAATCGCACTAAAAGATTTTAGCTAGGAGTTTTCTCTTAAAAGTTATTCACAAAGCCTTTCAGACCTACTCTTAGTAAGGAAAAATGACAACTCCTAAACTAAGAGTGAGTCTTCGTTGCTATGGATGACGTCATTACTCATGCACAAGCTTGACTGAAGTGACCACCTTGATTGGCTGATGATTGTAACGCGGGAATGATTCCAAACACCTCCCTTACGATGATGAGTGACAGGTGACAGGTCTGAGAATGTGTGCGCTACACAAGTAGTGTGAAGGACGGAAGATGATGAATAACTGAATAAAAAGGCCTAGCCTAAATGAATAAAGAGTAAGGCAAAACAAATAGCCTAGTAGCCTAATAAAACATAGGCCTACGGATTGATGCAGTAGGCTAGGCTATCTTTGCAACATTATTAAATTAATCTGTCACCATATGCCTACGTTTGCAAAGAGGAGAACATTTTAATTTGATTCACAATGAAACGTTACATTTAATTTACATGTTGACAATGAGTAGTTTTGGTTGTTGTTGGTGGCGTTATAGCATCCCTTTTATGCCTACAATGCAAAATTGTTCCCTCGCGATTGGAAGCTCCTGTTGCGCATACCCATTTCAAAACATCGCAACGTGAAATGCCACAAAAAGCTGTTTGTGAATAGGTCTTAGTGAGTTAGGAGTCCTCTCGACTTCTTTTAGGCTGTCCCAGACTTAGGTGCTACTTTTAGGTCTAAAATGCTTCGTGAATTACTTTTAGTGAAAAAAATTAGGAGTCCTAAAGTTAGGAGTGACACGCCCATTATTTTTAGGAGTTGCTCCTAAATTCGCCACTTAGGAGCTACTTTTAGCCTTAAAATTCTTTGTGAATACGGCCCCTGGTCAGAAGTCTATGGTGAGTTGTTTATAGGTTATTTTAAGAGCGCATTGTCAACAGTCATATTGGCGGGTGCACGCACCATCCTTCTATTCAGGTAGAAATCTAGGAACACCTTGTTGCGCCATGCGCTCGACGTTTGATAACGAAAACCCTTCCAATGTGGACTGGACATCCTACTAAATTTGAATAAGCTTTTGACGAGTAACGAGGTGCTTTAGACTGTCATGATAGGGGTCAGAAGTCTATGGCGAGTTGTTTATATGTTATTTTAAGAGCGCATTGTCAACAGTCATATTGGCGGGTGCACGATTACAATGGGAAACATAATTAGAATAAAGATATTACGAAATACTTTACATCTCATGATGAGTAGTTATTCACCATCATTTGCAAATTGGTAATGACGGTTAAAAGTGATTAGGGGAGAGGTGAGAGACACGTACGTATGGAGCACAGCTGAAGACGCACTGTAATATAAGCAACTCCTCTGCAGGATAAATGTTTTTTTATTCAGTCATTTGAGCAATATTAGGGTAAGTGTTGCTTTTTCCAGCCTATGTTTTCGATGGTAACCCATTGTCAGTCAATAGTGAAAGTAACTGCATATAACTGTCTTGCGGTTGACTGACACCATGGTGAAGTTAGTTTCACTTTGCCAATGAGTTCAAATAATAGACGAGTGCAAATGCGTGAAGGCTATGCTAGGTTTTAGTAAAGCATGGTTTAGTGGAATGACTATTCCATATGGTCTCGCAAGCAGCCTCCTTCAAATGCGCCGTTGGATGTCAAAATACCAATGCATTCTTTGACATCGCGCTTTGCGCCGTTAAAGGGAATGCCAGATATCATTCTCATTGGTTTAAATGATGTTACGCCCCAAACACACCCATGACTGATTAAGAAACCTAGGAACACCTTGTTGCGCCATGCGCTCCACGTTTGATAATGAAAACCCTCCCAATGTGGACTGGACATCCTACTAAATTTGAATAAGCGTTTGACTAGTGAGTGACGATGCACTTTTGACTGTCATGATAGGGCCCTAAGGAAGAGCTATTTCCCTCAGGCCATTAGACTCCTCAACACAGAGACATGCCCACCACTTCAGTGAAAACCCTGGACTTAATTGATGTGGAGGTTCCAACTGTTGTCATTTCCAGTTATTGCCAATGTCCCTTTATTATTATTATTATTATTATTATTATTATTATTATTATTATTATTACAACATTATCATTTATTTGTATTTAATCTATACTTATTCATTTTTTTATTTGATCATTATCAATTACTATTATTAATCTTTTATCTGTACAATTCATATTCTTTTCCATTTGTGCATAGTCATGGAATTAACCAGCTTTACATTTTACTACCAGTTGTACACTGTTATAATGTGTCTAAAATCTAATTTAGTCACACATAGGCTTACCCACAACAACAAAATTAAAAGAGGTCAGAGTATGGAAATGTTACATAAAAATGCAATTAGCTAGAATGACAGAGGTATGCTATTAGACAGGGCAGCATGAGGGCGGAGTCACATAATACAGTACTAGTGTGTGTTATTTTTAAAAAGTTATTGTCTTTTAAAAATACTTTCCTACCCTTCTTTTTCATTCTACCTCTTTAGGTATGGGTTGATGCGGGGACACAGGTATTTTTCTCTTATGCTGTTTGCCAGGGTGTCCTCACTGCTCTTGGGAGCTACAATAAATACAACAACAACTGCTACAGGTTAGTAGAACCAGTGACTTTATAGAGGCCCATGCAAAAACAAAATGTTATGGAAAACAAGAACCAGTCTGCGAAAGCACAGTTCAGAGTCTTGCACAGGTTCGTAAAGTTCAGCACCAGATCTGACCCGTCACCTAACCTGACCCTAGCCAGATGAATTTCGCTCCGCCTAGCTCCACTCATCCATCTGGAACCGATCCATTGAAGTGTTGCTTCAGAAGGCTGGGCCCAATCAAAAAATGCTTGCATATGATTGAATAAGCCACTTGTCCGTCATCTATTGACGTGCTACTTCAAACACTCACATCGAAGCCAACCCGTGACGCTAATAACAGTCTCACAGTCGCTTCTACGCTATGTCACATCTATGAAACTCCCGCCCTGCGTCCTGATTGGCTGAACCATAAAGTCGGTTGCAGAAATCACTCTCAATGGAAGAGGTCCCAGATGGATGTGAGTGAAGCTAGGCGGAGCTAAGCGGAACGAAATTCATCTGGCTAAGGTCAGGTTACCCGTCACCCGTGATAATATCAAAATTAAATCTGGACCCGCCCAGACCCGTTAATATTTGGCCCGTTACCTGAACCATGCCAGCGATAAATCACACACGAGCTGAAATCATTCCAATCAAAGTACTATATTTTTATCTCGCACCTCGCAACATCACAATATAGGCTCTCTATGAAACAGCCTAACAAATCTTAGGCTAAAAATCTTAAGCTAATGAACTAATGAAATATAGCCTAAAGTGTGCTTTCATTTGCGCGATTCAAGTAGCCTACCATCGGCACCTTTAAATAGGCCTAGGCTATGGAACCTGATAACTCGTGCATTTTTCTCTAACATTTTGCAATAGGGCTAAACCATAACCCAAAGCTTGCTGCATCAGAACATTGCACAAATAGACTTAAAAAAAAATACAACCTGAGCATCACAAACAATAGCTATATGTAGGCCTATGCCTATGCTGGCAACCCTCCAACTACGAGATGCATCAAAGAAATCAAAGTCACAGTAGTGACGTGATGGTCAAAGGTTGTAGGCTATCGTTGACTAAAACACATATTTGTGATGTGGTAATTGTAATTTAGACGTACAAATATTGCACATATATTTCATTTATGTTTTATTTCAGCAAACTAAAATACTGTTTTGGTTCTCATCCGCTACCCGCCCGCAAGGAGTTCCTTATCCACCCACACCCCCGCCCGTGAATTTTAGGAATGTCACAATCCACCTGTTTGAGCAAATTTTACCCAACCCGTTGCAGGACTCTGGCACAGTTATTTAGGCCTAATTCTAATTTTCTAATCTTATTACACGGCTCTTCATAATGCTGAAGAATGCTATATTCACTTGAATGGGCCTTCCCAACGTTCGGTGGTCTGCTATTTCTCGATAACAGACCGTTGCTAAGTATAACAGACCGCTGTCAAGGAAAATGGGTTTTGTGCTTCTAATTCACATCTTTCATATCACTACGCAAGGACTGGAACTTCATTCAAAAGTGAAAGCAGACGGTTGGTCAGCTGTGTTCTAAAGAATCTTTGATTCAAGTTCAGCGTGTTGTTGCAACTATTTGTTTCTCAGCAAAAGCCACGATTAAACGGTAACAAATAGGCTATAGCCTAGGCTATGTAGGCTAAGTCATATCGTGGGAAGTTTATTGTTTCATTTTGGCAAGTAGCCTTGTAATAAGCGGAATAGTGTATAGAAAGCCGGTCATTATCGGGAAATAGGTCCCTTCCGGTCCGGTTCGCCCTGTCGGGACCTACTTATCCCTTACATAAATATATATATATTTATATTTATATATATATATATATATATATATATATATATATATATATATATATATATATATATAATTACTACTCAACTGTTTTACTGGATTAGCCCATGTTCCTGCATTCCAGTAGTCGGGTTGAATGAACCCTGTTAGCAAATTTGAATTTGCTCTGCAGATTAGTCTAGAAAACATCCCATTGACATCCATTTACAAATTTGATGTATGCATCCAAATTCACATTCATAATTCTCTGTTGATGAATTGCTCATGGAGTACTTATCTCACATAAATCACACAGATGTCACAAGAAAGAGCGGAACCGGAGTTTAGTGATATTAGCGTCTGGTGCTGTGATAAACGGTTCGCGAGAAAATTAACGTTGGACATACAACATCTCTTCACCCATTAGTACTTGATGGTATATCTCACAAACACTTCACAACACAGGGCAAACCATCAGATCAACCAGCAGATCTTACCGGAGACGACGATATGAATCATTCTTCTGTACAGTAGGCTAAGTCGTTCCTGAGTTTTGAAATTTCAGCAAATAAATAACTGGTACATGGTATCCAAGTTTGAGCTGAAATTCTAATTTTATAGCCCAAAAGAATTAACTTGGTTTCCATATCAAAGAATCAAAAGTTGATCATAGCATGAACAGATCAACTGTGCTTTTGAATAGATATTTCTACCATCATGCTTCAGGTAACATGAATGTAACAATCATGAGACACAAAGTATTTTTCCTTGACATAGCATATCAAGTATGATCACATCATATTTTCATAGATATGGGTAGCCACTGTCTTGAAAACGATATAGCATAGCCCTAACTATAGATGGCCCTTACAATGACCAAAGAGCTCAATAGTAAAATTACACTGAAAATAGCCTAGGCCTTAAAGGACTAATGACGTATCTGGTAAAAAAAAGAAAAGGGTCATAACATAGTCTAGAGTTTAGACTAACCTAGAGTTTAGGTTTGAATATTGTTTGATGATTGTTTGATTATTTAATGATCACAAGTTAAGCACTGATCAAATGCTACTGGAGAGGAAGGGCGGAGAGAGGACGCAGTGCGTACATCTGCTTTTAGAATTCCATGGTATTGTGCAACATTCACATCCAGTCAGCGATGGCTCAAGAGAGGATTAGGATTATTTTGCAAGTCTTTGCAAGTCTTGTCAGTGTTCTCTTTTAGTACTACTTCTAGTAACTATAGAAATCTTTTAGTATTTTGTATATTATTATGACCGCCGCTAGCGAAGCGGTCATATAGGGATTGTCAAAGTCCCCAGTCATCTACTTCCTGAATTTTGGTTCAACGATACCCGGGACACCGAACCACTGGGGCACATGAAATTTGGTGGGTATGTAGCCCCACTAGACTTTTACAGAAAAAATTTGTTTGGTCCCCGGGGGCCAGTCCCCCACCGCGCTGGGCCCCCCGAAACCCAAAAAATGCAGTTTTTCCTAAATAACTACCTGAACTGTGGCACCGAGGATGAAGAAATGTTTATGGTATGTTGGTCTCAAGGGCCCACATCAACTAGCCCATAATCACTCATTTGTGATTTGCACCCCCCCGGTAAAAAATGAAAATGCAATATCATTCTGCTTTAATCGCCCCTCTCTTCAGTTAAGATGTTCAGAACTGCACCAAATTTTATGTGTATGATTAACCTGACATTCTCTGGGGGTATGCCAAGTTTCGTAGAATTTCATCCATGGGGGGGTCTAAAAAAATTAAGTTATGTGTACATTTAGTGACTGTACACTCATTGGCCTGTAGATGGTGGTGCACACATATACACACGCACACACACTCACAAGTACGCACATACCATCAGTATCGGCAATTACAACGGCCAATACATAATTACAAATTCAGTAGGATTAAAGGAAAACCAAATATTCAACATAATAATTTGGCTGCATTTCCAGTATTGGCGTCACGTAGTCGTTTGTCCACCAGATGGCGCATCATTGCAGTGAGACGTAATTTTGTTGGAAGTTAATCTAAAGTGGGTTGGAAAGACACTACGCTTCCTACAAGGACAAGACTGTAGTTTACCGCAGAGAACGTCTAATAAGGGTAGGATGATTTCTGCATGACATGTAATTCCCATTTCTTCTTGAAGCCGACATAAATCTGCGAATGTTTATCGGGAATGCTTGGATTTTACTGCAGGTAGGGTACTTAATCTTAAGTTATATCAATAGCCTAGAGTAGGTAAAATAATGTTACCGTTAGCATTGGTTGAGTGATAGAGGCCAATTTGATTATTGATGTATTTGTAGAAAACCATAAATGCGGTTATAGGCTACCAAGAAAATTGATAACAGCATTAATTGCACTGTCATCTCATTTGCTTATAACCATAACCTAGGCTACTAACAGGAGCTAAGTGAGTTAGCCACAACACGTTCGCTACGTGATGGTTTTCTAATGGAAAATATAAGCTACCTGAAAGATAACCTGATGATGCATCAAACACCGGGCTGGGACATTTAACTCAAAGTCTGAAGAAGCATCCGAGTCAACGTTCATTCCCAAACACCCATATACAGTAGGCTACTTCAATCCTTTATTTTCAAAGGTGATTCAAGTAAGGAAGAGCATAGCTCAAAGTAAAGTAACTAGGACTGAAACTACATAAATTCATCAAAGTGAATAATTTGTGTCAACTCGCCGCAATGTAGATTTATTAACGCACCCGTGATCTACATCTCTATTTAAACCAAATGTTTTAGAGTGCACGTTGAGAGATGTATCCAGGGCAGGGCTGTACCTACACATATTTGTTGCACGTGCTACAAAAATCATTCTTTGCGATGGATGATTTAGTACCAACGTTACACCGGTCCAATACAGTTTTGCCTATGGCTATACCGTGAGACTGAGGCGTTTTTTGTTTGTTCGAAGTGCGTGTTTAGGGTGTTAGAGGGGAGTCGATGTGCTTTGATTCCAGCTTGGTAGTAGTAGTCTATGCGATTAAAAAACATGTGTGTGTGAAGTATCCAAACGATGATAACGCTTTCATTATGGCTGCTTTAGCCATAGACCTTGAGCTACTGTACAGTGGGTTGGGTTCCATTTAGAAGTGTCGCTTTCCGTGATTCACACTGCTGCGTGACATGTATTACTACTGATATGCAAAACTATTAACTATTAAAAGATTGAGCTTGGTCTGGCGAAAGCCAGACACCATGGACCTCATAGTTGCAAAATGCAAGGGAACATGAATCAGCATATTATTTGCACAAACAAACAATAACGGACAGTAGCTCTTCAACTTGGCCCGTTAAAATGTGTATGAACAGTCTAGCAACGCATTTCATGAAGGCCCTTTTGGACATGTCAGTTATTTGCACCGCTGGGTAAAACGGCATTGTGTTTTAGACTACTGGTATTTAATTTGTGCATTGACAATAAAGCTGAATATCATATGAACTAGATGACTAAACTTATGCATATGTAGAAGAAGAAACATTCACAAAAATCCATGACATGACCTCTCTTCTTGATAGCTGTTGAAAACTGCATGGAACTGACAGGGATTGTTTTGTTTAATAATAAATAAATAAATACATTATGCTGCTACCTTCTGCTTTTCCCAAATACAATGTAGCCTACATGTGCACCTTTCATCAGTCCAGTTGCAATGGATGGACTGTGATGAACTGCCCTACTTGTGATTGTTTAGATATTTTAAAGGTTTTATAACAATGCTACAAATCTTTATTCACCTTTGAAGCGCCAGTAGGCTACTTTGTGTGCGGCCCGCAAACACACATTCCAAACAAGCATACACACAGCATTCCAAACAAGCCCCCCCCCCCCCATGTCATGTCTCGACTTTCTGACTCATTTTGAATGACTTGAGTTACTGTAGGTATGCCTCCCCATTCATTTGAATAAGAGCATGAATTTGTTCGTCTAAAAGAACTGCCCAGAGGCATTACCAAGATGTGTGAGTGTTAAGACTGTTAAGAGTGTTAACTCAACCGATTTTGGCAGAACTTAATGTCGTGTTTGTTTCTTGTGTTAGGATGTTTGTTTCTTGTGTTGTGTATTGCTACACCCCACTTGTGATGTTTTACTTTTTTCAACAGAGACTGCATTGGCCTTTGCATACTCAACAGCTGCACAAGTATTTTCGCTGGATTTGCCGTCTTCTCTGTGCTGGGTTTCATGGCTCACCAGCTGGGTGTTGACATGGCCCATGTTGTTATGAGTGGTATATCTTTTCCTTTTAAGCACTGTACTGTATATCACTGTATATCAGGGGTGCGAGGTCCAGTTACAGAACATTTCCTCAAGCAAAGGTGACACACAATCACCTCTTGTGATATGCCTTAGATTAGCTTTTATTATACACTGCACTGCTTTGTTGTGGTGAGTACAGTTACAAAGAGTCCCTGATGCTGAGTTACTGTTTCCCATTAGGTCCTGGACTTGCCTTTATTGCTTATCCCAAGGCATTAGCTCTTCTCCCAGCTGCTCAGTTCTGGTCTGTGCTCTTCTTCTTCATGGTCCTTCTTCTTGGTCTGGACAGCCAGGTAGATGCCCTGCCTCTCTTACTGCATGTGTTATGCCTGTTTGAATGATTGAAAAAAACATTGTATACACATTCTGTTAAAATCTACTGCCATGAGATTTGGCATTATCACAACACTAGCTCATTTCTTATTTACTACCTGTCTACAGTTCATACTGAATATCCATATTTATTCTGTTTTTATAATGTTACTGTTAATACACTGCAAATATCTATATTATTACAGTGCATGGAAATGCACTGTTCTGTTATCCAAAGTGTCAGGATGACAGGAGGACCCAAGCACAAGGCTCAGATGTTCAAACAAACACACTTTATTGCTAAATTACAAGCTTACAAATGTACAAACTTACTACAGACAAGACTCGGACAGGATAAACAGAGAGACAAACCGACAAAGGACAGAGGAACAGGGGGGTAGAAATACACAGACTAATTAACAGAAAGACAGAGGACTGGACGAGACCAACAAGACAATAACGGGAAACAGGTGCAAGCAGAAACGGAGGGAAACTAACGAGACAGGAAGTGCAGACCATATAAGGAGATGGGCGGGGACAAAGACAGATGACAGACAGGTGAACACAGAGTACATGGGGAACAGCAAAAGCAAAACAAACACAGGACAATATACAGAATGAGGCAGCCGAATGAGGCAGAAGGGACAGCCGTGGCCTACTGGTTAGCGCTTCGGGACTTGTAACCGGAGGGTTGCCGGTTCGAACCCCGACCAGTAGGCACGGCTGAAGTGCCCTTGAGCATGGCACCTAACCCCTCACTGCTCCCCGAGCGCCGCTGTTGTTGCAGGCAGCTAACTGTGTGCTTCACCCCACTGTGTGTTCACTGTGTGCTGAGTGTGGTTCACTAATTCATGGATTGGGATAAATGCAGAGACCAAATTTCCCTCACAGGATCAAAAGAGTATACTTACTTATACTATACAACTGCCATCTGCTCAACTAGGCTCCATTTATCCCTGTCTCTCTCTCTATTCAACACAAATGCAAGGCACCTTCCATCCAACTGTCTGTCATCCATCTACTTCAAACCATTTATTCATCCATTAAACTATCTGTCTATCAACAACATCCATTAAATTATCTACCTATGCACATCCATTAAAGTATTTGTCTATCAACATCATTTTCTTGCACTGTAATTAATCTGAGTTGCACATGTTCCAACTGCCATCTGCTCAATTGTTTCTAGGCCCCCTTTCTCTCTGTGTCTCTTTCCATTCAACAAGGATACAAGGCACCTTCCATCCAACTTTCTCTCCATTCATCTACTTCAAACCATTAATCCATCCATCTGAACTATCTATCAACATCTATTAAACTATCTGCCTATCAACATCCATTAAGGCAAGACTCTACAGGTGAATAGGGTAAAATCAGGCCAGGAATAATATATTATAGGGTAAAATCAGGCCAGGAATAATATATACGGGGCAGCCGTGGCCTACTCGTTAGCGCTTCGGACTTGTAACCGGAGGGTTGCCGGTTCGAACCCCAACCAGTAGGAACCGGCTGAAGTGCCCTTGAGCAAGGCACCTAACCCCTCACTGCTCCCTGAGCGCCGCTGATGTTGCAGGCAGCTCACTGCGCCGGGATTAGTGTGTGTTTCACCACACTGTGTTCACTGTGTGCTGAGTGTGTTTCACTAATTCACGGATTGGGATAAATGCAGAGACCAAATTTCCCTCACGGGATCAAAAGAGTATATATACTTATACTTATATATCAACAAACCCCCCTGTAAAAGTCTTCTAAATATGGTTAGGTATAAGACTGGAAAGTTTGCTGTATGTAAGTGCTTCTGAAGTGGAGATTTCATTCTCTGAGTGGGAGAGGAAACTCATTTTGAGAAAACAGCCTTGAAACACAGCCAATGATATTCCATTCTCAGCCAGGACCGCCTTTTAACTTTTGCGATTGGTTGCTGATAGAAATGAATTGTCCATATTTGGATTGCATAGCATAATGCAGCAAAGACAGAGCTTTCCAATGGTACTGGACATGATATGTTTCGGATCATGGTCGCAATAGTGCATGTGACGTTAGATTGCTGACTTTTGGTGAATCTAGGCGAAATATACCAGTGTGAGTGGACAAAATGTAGAAGTCACAAAATGTCGTAGACAAAATGTTGTAGTAGTGTGAAAGAATACATGCTAAGGTAACAAACTATCCGAAAATCTCAACATAGGCAAAATGTTGTAGTAGTGTGAAGGAATACATGTTAAAGGCACAATGTGTCTTTTTTGTGAACTTTTGAAGTGTAATGCATTCAAAAATCAACTATACATATCAATAGAATGTGAAGAAATAACACTACTGACATTTTCTAATCGAAGAATATGCATAGCATTGCAGAGATCTCCTCCAGAATTAGCGTGCTAACCGACTAGCCCCGGGTCGTCCAGTCTTGCAATACCAGTTTATGTCTGAGGTGGCGACAAGGAGTAACATACCGGTCAAACCGTCTTCAGTGCAGCCCAGAGCAGTCGAGAAAGAGACAACGGAATTACGCACGCTCTGCTCCCACCCCCTCCTGCTCCTCCCCTCCCCCACGGAGTTCAAGTTCTACAGTGAAGTGTACTGCGAGAATGGCCGAAAGTTCTAGGAAGAGACCGAAGAGACCTCCATCGCCTCCAGCTAAAAAAAACTCGATCTGAGACGAAAAGAATATCAGATGGGAAGCAAGCAAATACACGTTAATCTAGGGAACTTGCGACATTTCTTCTTGACTGGTAAGTAAACATCTGTTAAACATAATTCATCATTTTGATTAAGCAAAAGAGATATTGTAGAATTAGCTCTCGAGCCACTAGGTAATGTTTGTCAGCTGTAGATCGCGGTAAATTGACTTCGTTCGACCGCCATTGCTAACGTTACCAACCTAGCGGCGTCCTTGCTGCATATGCTAAGCAGTTTGCCAAATACTATTATTTGTACGTGACCAAGTTTTGTGTCCTACACAATACATAGAGTGTAATGTTCCAATATGCAATAAATACATTTTGATATTGGTGAATGTTCACTGGCTTGTGGTCTTGCTAACGAATGATGTTGGCAGCATAAGATACTAAAATTACAACTAATGCTAGCTCTACACGATTAGGATAACTTTCAGATACGTTAGAATACTATCCTCTATCTCCGGTAACGTTATAAGTTGCTTAGATTGTGTCGGGCCTTATGCAAAATAGCATCACCATTTTCCTTTGAAGCTCTTCAAACATGTCTTTATCACAATATACCCATGTGTGTGTTTGTATCTGTTTTCACAGGATCAGATCACCTCTTCATTTCCTGTGGCTCATCAACATGAAGCCTGACTCGTTAGCCCAACTTCTTGCTGTTGAAGACTGCTAAGGACTATCCATGTGCCCAGCTGCTTCCCTCCTGCCTCATATAGTCCAAAAGTTACATTTCTATTCATCTTGTTGCACTTGGTAGATGTAAAGTTTATTCCTGTCTTGTAGTTTTATAATAAATACCAAGAATCAGGATTGGTGAAACATTGGTTGTGCCTGAAAGTGTTCTTTGATCAAGATTGGTATACTAACATCATGCTTTTCTCTCCTGTTCCTGACTTCTTAGAATCTATTTGTTGTTAAAGAGTTGTTTAAACTAATGTAATTTCAAGTGGTAGCTTTGGCTCTTGACATTTGTGCCCATAGTTTTAAATTATGAACTCATAGCCTAAAGGTGCAAAGGAAAAGATGAACATAACATTTTAGTCATAATTTAGGTATTCTTTATGTTACATGAAATGTAGCCACTGTGCTCTTAGAAAGTTTTATTGTTAGTTGTAGAGGATGATTGTGTAAGGAATAACGTTCTGTAAGGCGGTCATTATCGTGGCATATCTCCCGACAGTGATGCAGCGCTGGCCGTGGCCTGCCGAGTTTCACTTTCCTTGACATTCTCTGGTTATACTTAGCAACGGTCCGGTATTAAAAATTATCAGACCGTAGGACGTTGGGAAGTCCCATCGGAGTGAATGGAGCATTCTACAGCATTATAAAGAGCCGTGTAATAAATGGTACTAATAATGACCTCTAATAGTAAACAGAACGATTGGCTGTAACCACTGACTACATGGAGCATTTTAGTTACTGGCTACGTAGCAAGAACACCTGTGTTGCTGCCAGACTCTCACGGTGACTGTTCTCCAAACGCCTCTGCTGGTCAGCGCGCTCTCTGGCTGCTCTGACAGCTCGAGCCGTCCCTGTACTGTTCTCTCCAGGTCTGGGACTGACACTAGACACCCAGGCCTTTTCTTCTTTGCCTGGCCCTTACGTTTGCCCACTCTTGTCTGACTCGATGCAGGGGGGATGTAATCTTCGTCGTCAGTCTCCACCCGAAAAAAATACCTTATTACTATTTTCAGTTTATCCATCCATACAATCGCTACTACACGCAGGCTAGGCCTAGCTTTTGCTAAGACTCGCTTGCCAAATGCCGCTAGCAAATTTGTATTTATTTCTCAAATGTCTCATTACCAACAATACCAGTGTGAAAAGCAAAACGTTAATAAAAACTGTTATACGTAGTGATCGGGTAAGGGTGAGCCGCTTGAAGAAGACATTTTCCGGATTTAAGAGTTTTTTTTCTAGGCGGCGACCATAGACACAGAGACATTCTCTGATAGACACATAGGGATAGACAGTAGCGAAAACGGAGACGGGGGAGGGGGGAGGAGACATGGGCAATGTGCGTTTCGTCGTTTCTACCACTAGCAAATCATTGTGACATCATTGTTTTCCTACATGCTGCCCCCAACTGGATTGGTGTGTGGAGTGTGAATTAAATAAAACGAAATCCTGACGGATTGTGCCTTTAAAGCAAACTATCCCAAAATCTCGAAATTGGCCAGTGCATGAAACAATGTTTTCACCTACCGTGTCTCGCCTTAAACTCTATGTCTATCATGATCTATTAAACTATCGGTCTATCAACATACATCAGTATACAGTCCACATCAATTCCTACCTAGCAACCTCCATAGCAACCAACATAATTACCCTAGCAACAACCTAGCAACCACCAGTATGTCAACCTAGCAAACACCATAGTAACCAATTTGATTACCCAACTACCTTATCTACCCTAGCAACAATATCAATTAACCAAACAACAATCTAGCAACCACTAAAATTATGTTAACATAGCAACTAACATAGCAACCAACATGATGACCCTAGCAACCAGCATAGCAACCACTTATTTAGCATAGCATACTACGTAACTACCCCACATACCATTTCAGTTCCATGAAAATGACACAATATACAAACACGCCTTGTTTTATCCTTATTGTCATAGCCTTTTGTTTTGGAGACTTCACATTTTGTGACAACATTAACAAAGGATTATATTTCTAGAGGAAATACTGATTGTTGGCAGGTGTGTCACAATAGGAGTTAATAGGTTGGAATTAAAATAGCCCCACATCATCACATACCCTTCACCATACCTAGAGATTGGCATGGTTTTATTTTGTATGCTCATTGCACTCAATGCAAATCAAACCAGCTAATAGGCTAACTGAAATAATCCATGCCAATCTCTAGGCATGGTGAAGGGTATGTGATGATGTGGGGCTATTTTAATTCCAAAGGCCAAGGGAACTTTATCAGGGAGCATAGTATCCTGGATCCATGAAATAACTGGCCTTTAATAAAAATCTGCCTGCCTCTATGGTAATTTAACATAGAGGCGCCAACACTTATGACCCCTATATTGGAAGAACATTTATTTATTTATTTATGATACATCATTTATTCACAAAGAAAATTGGTGTCCTTGAAGGTTGGATATTTCCTCATTTTTTTTACTTCAGGCATTAAGATCAAATTCCAAAAGATGATTTTATATTCCTCTTTTTAGTCAACTTTAGCAGCGGTGCCAATAATTTTGGAGGGTACTGTGTTATATGGAAGGCATTTCAGAAATTGATTTATCTGAACTTTAATCAATTTGAATTTTTTTTGTACCAGTTTGTGTGTGTTGAAAGCCTGGCTACAGCCATATCTGATCTGTTTCCTGATGAGCTGAGGAAGCAGGGAAGACGGGAGATCTTGGTGTTGATTATTGCCATTGTGTGTTTCCTCTTCGGCCTACCATTCGTCACAGAGGTAAATAGTGAGACAGACAAAGAACGATGGTCTTTCATCTGAAATTTGGAACACTTATGTTGTAACACAAATGCTATTGAAGGTGATTCACACACAATTATTTTCCCCTAGCCCTTTATGGGGCAAAAAATATATATTTGGAAACTTCCGTAGACATCCACAAAGGGGGTGGGATGATTGTATTAAGAGCACTGGGGTATCAGGTGCGACTGTAAAAAATGCATACATTTTGGCCCTCAGAGTTCAGGTAAGAGGGCCCCTTAGCAGGATTTTGCTTAGGGCCCCATGGAGGTCTGAACCGGCACTGTGTTTGGGACCAGGTTATTATCTACACACTACTCCGCCAGGTGTTGGACCTCCTGGCTGTAGTGGGTCTTGTTGTCCCTGATGAGTTCCACCACAGTGATGTCATCAGCGAACTTTATTATGGTGTTGGACGAGTGGATGGGGACGCAGTCATGGGTGAAGAGGGTGTAGAGGGCTGGACTCAGTATACATCCCTCAGGCACGCCTGTGTTCAGGGTTACAGTTGATGTCAGGTTCCCTTCTCTGACATTCTGTGGTCTGAATGTGAGAAAGTTCAGAATCCATGAGCAAAGTAAGGTGGGAGATGAATGAGTTTGTGGACCAGTTTATGGGGGATTATGGTGTTGCTCCAGGTCCATGCAGCCTGCTTTAAAAATAGGATGATAGGGAAAACATGATTCCAGCTAAGCATTAAATAATGAATACTGAATATTATATTAATATATTAACCTTTATATTATTAATGTGCAGTAAGCAGAATTTAGGCATGGCTGCATGTGACATTTCTACAGATCAGAATGACATAAGCCTAACAGCTGTTTTGAGTTAAGGCTATATTATTGTTAAGCTTATTGAATAACTTCCTGATACTGAAGACATCACGCTCTGTCTGCCACTCGTTGTCTGTAGCTGATCGAAATGGCATAAGCCTAAAGCTTTGATGTAAGGCTATATGTTTAGCCTATTGAATATTAACGATATAGAAGACAAACCATTTTGTAGAAGGATGCATCATCATATGAGATTTGCGACGATGTGACTCAAAAACAGTCTTAGGTAGCATAAGTGACGTTTCTCTGTCTGCCACTCTGTCTAGCTGTGTGGCACGTCTTCTGAAACGTCATTAAATACGGGACCATTAGCCTATTGCTCATTTCAATTTGGGACCTTGCAGTCGGAATTGTCATTTATTTATTCAGAGTCTCGAGTCCAAAGTAGCCTGGGCTATTCAAAGTGTCAGTTTATTGCATCCCTTTAGCCACATACCCGTGTTTGTTGGCGTGTTGTTACAAAATCCGTGGAATCATTGTATGCAAGCAAACTGCATACAGGGAGTCATTATTGTTGAGGTCAGACATGATAATCATCCAAACATCTTGCGTCTAAACCCGTGATTCAGTGCTGCCAAAACTCCGCTTACCCTCTCTGCCTCTGGTCCTGCGCTGTGCTGTGTGAGAGGGGGAGTGGGTATGGCAGAGCGGACAAAGCCAACGTGTGCTTCTTTTACCGATATATTTAGCAATATCTTCTGCTTTTCTTATCCAAACAACGTCAAATTTGGTATGCACTTACTCGTGCCAGTAGCAAGACACCTGCCAAGTTAGAAATCGAACGGTTTGAGAAATATGCAGCAGACAAACACTGACGCACAGACAGACGTTCCTGCAATTTATAGATAGATAAAAAAACATAATTTTAACTGTTCGGTTTTCTTGGTTTGACTTTTTTGTTTTATTTGTGTGTGTGTCTCTTTTATTCAGGGGGGTATCAATCTTTTTACTTTAGTTGACCTTTATGCTGTCAGTGGGAACAGCCTTCTCTTCATTGCCTGCTTTGAAACCATTGTCATCGCATGGATTTATGGTAAATTAGCTGATCTCAAACACTACACACGTTTAAATGAAGACAGACATGATTAATATATTAATATGTCCATATGCAGGTAAATAAATCCGAATCTGCATTGGATGCCTTGAAAGTATATACTGTTTAGTATACTGAAGTATATACTGTTTGTAGGTGCAGATCGTTTCTATGACAATATTAAAGACATGATTGGGTATCCACCATTTCCTTTACTGAAGTACTGTTGGCTGTTTATCACACCATTGATATGTGGGGTAAGTGATCCCCTTCTTTATGTCATTCTATTCTTTTGACATTCAAATTTACTGTTGATGTTTGTATTGTATTTATTTTTTATTATTTTTTCTACATTGTTACTATATGAATACTATTTTGCATTACAATTTATTTACATTTAAGTTTTACAGTATTTAGCTTTCATTTTTTGTTATTCTGTTGTGTACGTTATCCTTCTCTCTGTTTAGTATGACTGCCGCTATAGGGATATAGGGATTGTCCAGGTTTTTTACAATATTATACTGCTTTAATCGCCTCTATCTTCAGTTGTGATGTTGGGATGGGGGAGGGGGGAGGCATAAAATAAATTTATTTAGAAACTGTACACCCATTGGCCTGTAGATGCGAAGGGTTGCTGGTAGAGGATGATGAGGAGAGGAGCTACAAGCCAGGACTGTCTCACACACTCTCTTTCACAAACACACACACACACGATTGTGGCAATGTGGTTATCACTGAACAAAGACCTGACACTCTTTTCTTTCTTAAAAAAAAAACTTTATATGAAGAGCCTTTCATTAGGAAACTAGATAGTTAGGCCTATTCAAATATGTAACACCCCACCTTGATCAGAACCTTGTTATGGGAGAAAATTTTTACGTCATTTTTAACAATCAGCCGATATATCGGTTATCGTTTTTTGAAAAACTTAAATATCAAAATCGTTATCGGTCAAAATCCCATATCGGTCAGGCTCTGTATGAGATGGAGACAAATTGACAAGCGTGATTTATTTTTGCGGAGAAGATGTACAGGACTGAGCGGCAGTCATATGTTGACCGCTATGCGGTACATCTAGTTATTATTATTGTTGTTATTATTATTATTTCTACTATTACTTTAATGATAATCACATCTGATACTCAATTCCTCTTTGTTCATTTAGGCCACCCTTTTCTATAATATGGTATCTACGTCAGTGACTTTGCCATGGGGTCATAGTTTGGCTTACATCCTCATGCTTACTCCCATGCTTTGTATTCCAGCCTTCATCTTTGTGGCTCTTTTAAAGGTGAGTTAATAAGTGCATCAGGCACTGTTTGTACTCCCCTCCATGTCCATCTACTCACATCTTCCAGCTGTGGTGCTAGGTTCTTTTGGTTCTTTTTACCACCACTGTTTATGAATATGAGAGATGGTTGACATACATATAGCCATAAGTACTTGCCAAAAAAAACATTCACTCCTTGAATATCACTATGTGTGAATAGGTTTTACATTAGGAATTTTATTTTTCATTTTCAACTATTATTTTATTCTCAAAAATGTTTGTATTTATACACTATATACTACTAGTACCTCTTTCCATACACTATCATGTTCCAGACTTCTGGGGACCCACTCACGCCATCCAGTGACTTGCGGCAGATGAGACCACACAAAGCTCGACTTACACTTTTCGGTTATGTCATCAAACCTTAAGCGAGGCCCTGTGCTGATGAGCCTTTACAACCAACAGAATCTGAGGAGACTGATACTGTCATCATCTTGATGTTGATGACAAGCCTAATCTGCTTCAACCTGAGCAAACCTTGATACTTTATTCAGCTAGTATAGAAACGCGGCAATGTCTTGTGTCTTTGAAATATTCAACTGTTACAACTTTGTCACCCAAATACTTTTACTTAAAGTGTATATAATATGTCTATATTTTCATTGAATTAATAGTTGATTCCATTGTATTTCTTAGCAGTACCAACAATGTGTGTTCTAAAATTGCTCTGCTTTTTTACTTCTGAGTTAACCTGGTTAAGACTAGACTGCTTCTCAAATTCCATCCATTGAGACTGAGAGTGGGTCTGGAAAGGCTTCATTGACTTATGACTTCCAGGGGCATAACCAGCAGTGAAATTAAACTTCAAATGTTGCATTCAATTCTTACCAAATCGTTTTTAGCAGTGCATCACACACATCTTTGTTGTAAATCAATCAAAGTTTTCAAAGCAGCTGTCCTGACTCAATTCCAAAGAAAATACACGTCCATATCTGTTTAACCCTGTCGCCATATCATTGGGCAAGTGATTAGGGCCCGAGCACCAGATGGTGCAAAATCCCTATTGTAAGGATTATTATTATTATTATTATTATTATTATTATTATTATAGTTGGGAATATTTTACCATGCTTTGCCTTTTTTGAAGGGGTTCCCAAGGGCGAAAACTCATGAAATTTGGCACACATAACAGGTGTCCGATAAAGCTGTCAAGGACAAAGGCTTGGCCCCGGGTGTGGCATATGGACTCCATAGCATCCCCTTATGTCATGTGATTGGCATATACTTTCAGCTATGCACACAAAATTTTGTGTGTTCCCAATGTGTGATCAATTTCGACATATTCATCCGATTTATGTCAAATAATAGACACCCGTTTCCAAATCACCAAAAATCCAGGATCCAATCACAAGACCTTGCATGACCGCTAGTCAGCTGTTCCAAAAGTGCAATTCTGTCCTCATTTTTCTTTTCTCTGTGCTAATAGTTGCATAGTACATGGAGACTCCCCCAGATATACAGTACATTCCTAGTATATTGTCTTTCAGAGTTTAATCCAAGTTATATATTACATGATGTAGCCTGTGTCATTTAGATAATATAGGCAAAGTTACTAGCTAATAGTTGGCTTGGCGCTTTTTCACATTTTGTGCATGTAGGTAAAACTATACCACGAGACTCAATGACATAAGGGGGCGCTAGAGAGTCCCTGTGCCACGCCCACGGCCAAGCCTTTGTCCGCTAGTGAATTATATGACACTTGTTGGGCATGTCAAGTTTCATGAGTTTTTACCCATGGGAACCACTTCACTAAAGGCAAAGTACAGCAGAAAATTACAAACTACTATAATAACTCTTGCAAAAACAGGGCCTTACGACCTCCAGGCTTGGGCCCTAAATATGAATCTATGCTTTTAGAGGTATTTAGTAGTATTTTAAACCACCTGGCATGTGATCAACAGGGGCAGTCTGGTTTTATTCCAAACTAGTAGTTTTCACTATGGAGCAGCCAAACACAGAACAGATTCTTCCTGACATCGCATGCCACAGTAAACGATTCAAAGTAAAAATGAAAAGCTGGAAAACTGGTAAATTGTTCACTTCCACAGTTAGCTTCCATAGACTTCAGTGCAATCTTCTCAATTGAATAAACCGCAGTAATGGCGCTGTTGTTGTACGGATTCCGCAGGATTGGTCTATAGTCTGACATAGCCATACTCAGTTCTATTCAGAATGTGAGTCTGAAACTAGGGGTGGGCTAGGGGTAAACTAGGGGTGCTTCATTTTACAGTGAATATAAAGGTTTTTGAAAGGAACTTCAGCTTCAGACTTTCTCATGTCATTGCCACACACTCAAGTGGGGGCAGAATTGGAATGTGTCAGAGTGACAATGCATTGGTTGATTTGGTTAAAATGTCACAGGTTATTGGTTATTATTGTATTGATGCTATTCATAAATAATGAGCTGTAAAGTAACTGTTTTAAATGATATCGACTAATTATCGTTATCGTCAAAATCACAAACAATATCGAGATATTATTTTTTGTCCATATCGCCCACCCCTATCTGAAACTGCACCATTGGGATGTGATTAAGGGACGTGTTTCAACCAATACAGGGAAAAAATATGGAAAAAATCACAATTGGATAGACCTAACCAATCAGAGCAATGAAATAGCCTACTGTGAATCCTCTAGGGACAGCAGCCAAAACATCCTTCTTGACAAATGCCTTAATCGCTGTTTTCTGGGGGGGTTTTTTGGCACTGTCAGTATTTTTCACAACAGACACTAAACATCTAAACATCTAGCTTCCTTTTGTTGTAAACGAAATCAACCAAAGCGCGCTCAGGTGACGTGAATGACTACTGTAGGCACCATTACTCATCTATCAATCTTCGGATAAAGCCCACCTGGACGATTTGATTGGTTGGTTAATTGAGTTTTCATATGGGCATAGAAGCTTGTCAATTGAGCATGTCAAAGTCCAGACCGAATTTCCCAACCTCAAATTTTGTCGGCGGGGTTAAATTCTGGCTGGCTTCTGGGCTAACTATAATACTCAATATGTAATGCTTTTTGATTGATTTAAGAATGTTTTCCAAAGTATAAGTATATATACTCTTTTGATCCCATGAGGGAAATTTGGTCTCTGCTTTTATCCCAATCCGTGAATTAGTGAAACACACTCAGCACAGTGAACACACAGTGAGGTGAAGCACACACTAATCCCGGCACAGTGAGCTGCCTGCAACAACAGCGGCACTCGAGGAGCAGTGAGGGGTTAGGTGCCTTGCTCAAGGGCACTTCAGCTGTGCCTACTGGGCCAAAACTGTTAAGGATATTTGAACATTTCTTTAATTACTGTTCCATATCAATAAATGAAGGTTGAACTAACAAGGAGGCTTAGCAACAGTGGAATCAACTGTAGCCAAGCTAACTATCCACTGTCTGTAACCAGAGAAAGTAGTATGGGTTGGCTTCTCTTTAAACTAAACCTCATGTTTCCTTTGTGTGCTATAAATGCATGCCTATTGCTTACATCAGTGGCAACCGGGGTATAAGCAGGATAAAGGCCTTTTGAATTGTCCTGACATATGAAAACTGCCTTGTCTAATAAATATTATTAACATTTCCTTTTTATTAATTTTCATCAGTATTGCTGTTTGCTATTTTCATAATATATAGATTCCAATATATTTCTTATCAGTAGCAAGAATTTATGCTCTGGAATTGTTTGCTTTATAGACGTCCATCTTGAGTATGTCTGAGATTATGTATGCATAAATAATTCACAGAATACATGAATAGATGTTAGATTTGTATACAGAGAAATTAAATATATATCAAAAACTTGTTTGTAAGTGGCTGACTTTTTACTACTTGGTAAGCCTATTTGGTGCTCTTAAAGTCATACCAAATCAAAATAGCTATACAGTTTTATAAAAGTAAATGGGCATAGAATGTGCCACATTGTGCAACAATGCATCTGTATTCTTGTTTGCATAACATGCATGCATGAGAGCAGCGTGCTCATATGTGTGTGAGTGCATGCTCCTAGTTTGAGGACTTTTAAGATATGTACTGTATGTCCTTAATATTAAAAAAGGTACATTTCTCTCTCTCTCTCTCTCTCTCTCTCTCTCTCACTGACACACACACACACTTGCTCATCATGAGGTCATGCTCATTCAGGGTTCAGGGTTGTCATCCATGTAATTCAAAGTGACATTCAATTAACAGACACTTCCCTCCCACAGCCTCAGGGTCTGACAATGTCCAGTGGAACACAGATGGAACATCATTGAGCCAATCAACTGATTGAGGGGAGTTTCTGAGGTAGAATATAAATCTTTATTGTAATACATGCTTGATGGGACAAAGACCTGGGATAGACTGGTATGTTTATTAGTGTCTAGTACAACCCTCAAACTATTGTCCAGTGTGTGTTTTTGTTATCTTATCCCTCCTATCCCTTGCACTCTGCAACTGCATAGCCCCACGCCTATTAACTGAGTTCATTGCTTCACTTGCATTGAGGCTGTGGCCTACTTATGGTCATTAGGGGTTTGAATCTTTGCTACAGGTAGCTTTCTCTCTATATGCAGCCATGATTAACACCTTTTTAATTTTGGTCCCTCTTCCACATCCAAGTCTTCTTCCACGTACTCTTGTGTAAATACTAGAAATAATAAAAAAGTTCTATTTTCAAATCCAATTGAAACTGGAACTAAATGAAAATTATTTTTCATGATAGATATATAGTTATTGGCAGCCTACACCCACATCACAATGGTTATTGAGTAGGTTATCAGAAATGTTGCATTAAAAGTTGGAAGAACTCTCTTACTGCTTTTAAACATTTTCTTTTATTCATGTTTAAATGCACTTTTCAGTAATATCTCCTTGAACCATCATATCAGGACTTTAGAGAAACAGTATCACCACATTTTACAGATGGTATCAGCATTACCACCCAATTTGTTGCCACCAGTTTTCTCATAATGGCTTAATACTAGGTCAGTGAGGAACATATCATGAAGGTTTTCTTTCTATCAGGATCGGTTAACTAGAGGTGTGAATAGCTTTAGTTAAATTCTACATTGAAACATTGCTGAATTGGCTTCCTTACAGACCCAGTTAATTACTTGAAATGTGTGAGGGATGTTTGTATGGAAATTATGGAACAAACATCTTTGTGTAAAATGTTAAGGGTGTTTCTCAAAAGTTTATTTATATAACTATATTTACCTCTGTTTACAGCAGTTGCTCTCTAGAATTTGAGTTGGTCTATTTGTTATTGCTGTGATCATTGCTTTATTAATGTGGTCATGACTTATAAGTCTGTAGACTTACATACAGTAGATGTAAACTACCATAGATGATAGAGGACAAACAAACAAGCAAGCAAAGCAAATGGTAGAATAAAATAGATATTGTATATGTTTACGTGTATGGAAGCATTAAATACATTATTTACATCTACAGTACTGTGCAAACATCTTGAGCCAGCTATGCCATAAAGACCATATGGGTCATTCCGTGTCAAATCAGATAAGGTTGTTACAGCACCATTTCAGATTTTGCTTAAACCTTGTTTATATCAAGAATGGGTCCTAAAACCAAGGCCTGTAAAATATTTCTGTTCAAATCCTATGTCTTCATCTTATTTCCAGCCCTTAAAATTACATCAGTTTTACAGCCTGAAAATCACATTTTCTGGGAAGCAATGTTTGGGCATTAATATCATGAAAAGTATTATTCATAGGCTGCCCAAACTTTGTAGGGTGGAAGACAAACATGTTCTCAGTATGACTTAACCATCAAAAGTTTGTACGGCATTCTCATTGATTTTCTACAAGGCCCTAGATTTGGAAAAAAGTGCAAAAAGAGTGACATTTATTTTATTTATTTAATTGTTTATTTAGAAAAGGGCAGTACATATTGATGGACAATCAGTTCAAGTACACAATGTAAATATGATGTTGGTTAGCACCATAGCTAGTTTTCATCTATTGTCCCTAGGCAGATATATAAAAGAAACATAAAAACAAGTAACAAGCATACATCACCCTCATAGTTTGAGAGGCAAGACAAAACACTAGTAACAACAGTCAAGACAAAGTACAACAGAACAAGTGATTGTCACACATAGTGAAAAGTGAGTGCAGCTTTGGTTTTCTATAAGCCTGAATTTTAAAAAAGGGTAGTATAAATGAAAGGTAGTATAACATTGGTTTTGTACGCCTTTGGTATCAATCATTATTTTTTTCTTTACATACTATAATTTATCAATGTTGTACCAATATTTGAGCTCTCGCTCTTTTGAGGATTAAACAGAGGGAGGTTGTGTTTTTCTGTCATTTTCATAGGGTTAAAATGGTATGTGAGGTAGCTAGTAGGCAAATCTATGTGAAAGTAGCTCAGTTTCCTTTTTAATGTTGTCATCAGTTAACTTCATTCAACTGCGCTTGTGCTTGAAGTATGCCGTTCAGTTGTGAATGTACATGTACGCAAATGCGGTAGGGGGGTGGAGAATGGCGCTGATTACCCGATGAATGGAAGGTTTGATAAATACCACGTAAACTGAAGAAGCTCAGTGTGCACTTTCTGCGGGTTGGCCATGACGCTGATAACGCTGCGTTCACAAATCTACGTATATCTGGCACTCAGTGTCACCAGTTTTGCATTGTGTTCCATATCTAGGGCCTTATTTAAAACTAATGGCCATGCAGTACAAACTTGTAATGGTCCAATCATATTGAGAACATGTCTGTGTTCCACCTTACAAAGTTTGAGCAGGCTGAGAACAATCCTTTTCAAGATATTAATGCCCAAACATGGCCTACAAATAAGGACTTTCTGAGAGAGTAAAGATTATACAGAATCAAGGGTGAAAAAATGTATGAAAACTTTGGAACTTATGAAAAATATTTTACAGGCCCTGAAAAGATGTCTAAATAATGAAGTGTCAGACTGTGTTGTGTCAGACTGTAGAAAATGATTGTCAGATTTTTTCCTGAGCCCATACAGGTCATACAGGTCTTTTTTTAATGCAATGCCATCCAATATTATTATTATTTTATTTTATTTTTATTTCATCCAATATACCGGTAATTATTATTTTTCAGTCATGTCCTTTGTTTACAGCGATTTATGAATGAATGAATGAAACCTGTAATGTTCCAAAGGGAATTTGTCTTACACTAGAGAAAACCACATTGAACATAAAGCACAGGCAACAATAAATAACAATACAACTACATCAAGACATAGAGGATACAGAAACAGACTATTTGAAACTATTTAAAGCTGTAGTATAAAGTAACAACAACAACTGTGGTGGTGGCATGCCATCATCAGTCCAACAGCTAAGAAGTAATACATAAATAATAAATAATCAGTAGTGCATATATTTAAATGTCTATGTGCCTGTGTCTGATCTGTTTAGTAACTGAATGCTCCTCAGCACAAATGATGTGATGGCTCGTTTGGGGAATATTCGTAAAGAGGGGAGGGGGGAGAACTCTGAGTAAAAGTGGGTGGGATGGATCATCCAGTATCCTCTGGGCCAGATTGAGGGTGTACTGCTCTAAGAGTTTGGAGATGTTTTTTATCAGATCCAGTCATTTCCCTGACAAATTTTGTTTGCACCATTCATGAAAGTGCTCAACCTCAGTCCTATAGTCCAGTTCTTTATTATTTGTTAGAAAGTCCTGGATCCACTGTACAAGAGTCTGGTTTACACCCATGTTTATCAGCTTCTCTATAACATGATTGACTGGATGATGTTGAAAGCTGAAGAGAAGTCTGCAAACAGCTGCACAGGGCCGTTTCAAGGAATTTGGGGGCCCCAAGCAAAATGGACTTGGAGACCCACCCCCCACCGCACGCAAAGCCTACAGGAACCACAGCATAGCCATACAGTTTAAGTTCACCCACACTTTATATAAATAAAAAATGTTGACAGTGCAAATAAATCCAACATACTTAAACACACACACACACACACACACACACATACATACATAGACTCACATTAACATTTTTCAGTTCTCACAAAGTGAGAAAATAAAACATCTTATGCAGAAAAAGGATGCATTGTTCAAATTTGATATTTAGAAGAGATGCAGCTGCTTTCACAACTACCAATGCTTACTGTAAAAACATCCCAAGCTAATGTTATGCATTGATCTAGGCCTACTTGTAGCTTAACATATCATTTAAGCATTCTGCTGTTTGAGAATTAGACAGACGCACCTGGTGCTTTAAAGACAGTAAACAGCTGGCGTGCATGAATACTACTAGGCATGAATGTTCCAGTCTGCTTTGATGCACGGAATTTATCGTGTGGTTTTCCTAACCCCCATTTGGTAAATAGATTATCACGGTCGAATAGTAAGTATAGCAGAGAAGCTATGCCACTTTCATCAAAACCTATTACAAAGCTATAGCAATGTTATGTCATTAAATACGATAAACAGTGATTCTGGAACAGATCTGCGTCTTCCTTATCCCGTTAATAAACATATTACAGTATGTAACCATATTCTGTCCGTTCGAGAAAAAAAGTTGTGCTAACTGTCTAGTTTGTTACAAGCAGCATGGGCCGTCAGGCAGGTAGTTAACATAAACATTTTTTGCTAGGCTAGCCTTCCTGCTGCGACATTACACCATTTGTACAAGACAAGTAGAGCTATTTTATCCAGTGTAATTTATCACTTACCACTATCTTGTTTTTTCTTGTCATCCTCTTCCTTTCTCTTCTTTCTTTTCTGGCTTCCGGACGCATAACTCCGCTTCATTATGACTGCCGAGGTTTTATATTTTGCCAGCAGCAGAGATCACGAACCTGGCTGGCTGGCTGCTGTCAGTGACTACTGAGAGGGGCCCCCTTGAGGGGGATCCCGGTATTGACGGTAACAGTGTCGTTGCACTTTTTTTTTGCACGTTTTTTATCTTTACTTTTACTGCATTGACTATCAAAGGGGCGCTCACAGTTTGTCGTTGCATTTTATTCTTAACCAGTCGTTGTCTTGGGGCCCCTGGCCAGCTTGGGGCCCCAAGCAATTGCTTGGTTTACTAAGGGCCAGATAACGTTTTTGCGCCCACTTTAGGCATATTTGATTCACAACATGCATGTAAAAACATGGCGAGGTATGTACAAACATTCCGCAATGAGGAAAAAGCGCAGACTGCCTGTCGTATATCGCATATACACAGATAAACCTTCTCCCCCACACACCCCAATAGCCCCCCACACATATGCATACCTCAAACATCACCATGATTCTGCATCCTCAGGTTGTAGTCACGAGTCCACATACTACATTTGTTATCGATACGAGAAAGTGTTGATAATTATAGCGCCCCTAGTGGTCAAAGGTCACTAAATATATTGAGCGTCTTCAGGATGTGGTCCCGAGTCCATGTACCAAGTTTGGTGTCTATAAGAGAAAATGTTGCAAATTATAGCATCCCTAGTGGTCAAAGGTTGCTAAAATTATTGTGTGTCCTCAGGATGTGGTCCTAAGTCCATGAACCAAGTTTGCTTTTGATATGTGAAAGCATTGGCGAGATATGAACTCATTTCCTGTGATTATAGCGCCCCCATAGTGGTCAAAAGTCACCATATATATATATATATATAAGATATATTGAGCCTCTTCTTTATTGGATCCTGACCCCATGTACCAACTTTGGTTTCTATATGTCAAAGTCTTGCTGAATTATGAGGCCACTTCCTGTTTGGCGGCTTTGCAACTGGTTTTGAATATGGCTCCAAAATGCAATGCGTATATGTGGGGCATGGTCTGATGATCACCTGTGTCAAGTTTCGTGAAAATCGGACAAACATTATAATTATAATTACAAATTACAGCGCCACCTATAGGTCAAAAGTCATCAAATTTATTAAGCCTCCTCCTTATTGGGTCCTGACCCAATGTACCGACTTTGGTTTTGATATGTGAAAGCCTTGCTGAGATATCACTTCACTTCCTGTTTTGAACTTGATTGGTCGTGACGGGCGACGGGTTTTGAATATGGCTCCAAAAAGCAAAGCGTTTATGAGGCATGGTCTGACGATGATCTGCGTCAAGATTCATGAAAATCGGACAAACTTTGTGACCTTTGAAAACTTTTAGGTGTTTTTGATTAAATCCAATATGGCAGCCGGATCAATTACGTTGACATCAAATATTCACATCTGTTGGCCTTAGTACCTCCCACAGTATTAACAGACACCACTATTAAGTTTTAATTCCAAACACATCACCCGTTAGAGGCCAAAACGTAATCTTGCTTTTTTTAGCGCCACCTATAGGTCAAAAGTCATCAAATGTATTGAGCCTCCTCCTTATTGGGTCCTGACCCCATGTACTTTGGTTTTGATACGTGAAAGCTTTGCTGAGATATTACTTCACATGGCGGATATTGACGTCATGGGGTGCGTTGAGTTCGGCCTCATCCAAGGATTCCAAATGAAGAGTTCAGATGCAAAACCCTCTAAATCCGTCTGACCACTTTTCTTTTAAATGAGCATTTAAATTCAGTCTCCTATAGGTTTTTGCCTATAAATCGATATTTCAGACCAGGAAAGGAGTGGTATTTAGTGGGTTTAGAAGTTAAATTATTTGATTAGCGTATACTATGTGTGGAGAGCATCCCCTCACCATCTTTATCTCATTTTTGACATAGGTGGCATTTAGAGGGTTTTGCATCTGAACTCTTCAAATATACCTCAATGTGTACGGTTGAAACGTTAATCGCATAGATGTAATGCAAAATTTGACACATTGGTGGCACTAGAGCACTTGACATGAAACTTAGTGAAATTAATCATATTACTGTACCGAATCAATGTGCCAAATTTCCCAACTTTTTACTGTATGGTTCAATGGCAAATGAGCGTTTCGTTATAATAATAAGAAAACGTAGAATCACTATGGGTTGCTTCGCTGCTTGGCCCCCAATAATAGGAAAAGCTAGTAACTCAATGGGTTCCTGCAGCTTCGCTGCTGGGCCCCCAATAACCACCAGGCCTTAATTCTACTGCACAGGGAATTGTACTGTAGGCTTTGTGACAGTTTTATTATGTCAAATAACTATTTCAAATACATATGTTTTATTTTCAAATAAAAACAAAAAACAAAAGTCATGTTACTACAGACATTGTCCTTAATCAGTTTCTTAACTATTTTGATTAATAGTTCTCCATAAACATAAGAGACCAAAGAGAGAGCAGAGAGAGAGACTTACACACTTACATACACTATGTAGTTTTTCCTCACTTATAGTGTGATGGCCTACTTGATATCAGAGGGAGTAGGACTGACATGCACCACTTTTCCTTTTGATACACATCTTTGTCATACTACTTCCCTCTTTTTTTTCCTCTTTTGGTATTTGCCATTAGGGGAAATTATCTTCACTGGAGTTTTATTTTCTACAGACCTCATGTTGTCTGTAATTTAGGTCTAGTGCCTGCTTCATTTCCAAATCTCAACAAGCTCTTTTCAGTCCTCAAATAAAACTCTCCTCTATGGGAAAGTTCCATAGCAACCAAAGTAGCCCTGGAGAATTGATAGTCAGACCAACACACAGAAAACACACACACACACACACACACACACACACACACACACACACACACAAACACACACTGTATGAAAACAAATACATGCACACTCCCGGAACCATGAATTGACTCCAAACTGGCTGCCAGTACTCATCATGGTAAAGCAATAATCCATTTAGACAACAGGTCGAAGTTTATTATCTGCAGCTCAATACCACCCACTAACCCACCAGGGAAGGGGGCCTTCCAGCTAAAAAGGGGAGGGAGGGTAACACAGACTTTTTTGGCCTATCAATTCCTTCGGGCAAGGCAGAGTAGATGGCAAAGTTTGGTTGTTGTGGCTGGTCTGTCTCCAGTCGATGTGCTGAGGTTGCCTTTGTCTGCAGGTGCATAAGAATGTCAGCACTGAAGTTTTGGTGAAGGCATTAGAGCTGCTTCTGACAGGTATGGTTTCCTTAAATTCACTTCATTATTCTCATAGAAGTCCTATTCTTATGTTAATAGACCACATAGGAGTGATAGAAAAAGGCAGAGAAAGGTTACATCAGGCTCAGAAAATGATCAGTCCGTCAAAGTCCTAATATATTTGTAAAGTACATGAAGTAATTGTTAGGCAAAGTGATACAAAGTATTTTAAAGTCAGAATAATGTGATCTTAAATCATTTATGGATATATGTTTGACAGAATTAGCAAAAAATATGCTAGGCAGATTTTAATGACTAACACAATTATTGACAACTTAGTTTACTTTGTTATTCTGCAGTCGGATTGAGTCCCTGATCACCTTGGGCTCCCTCCTGCAGATCGGAGAGGATTGAAACCTGGAAACCCACATATTCTCTGTGAATTCAAGCAACACTAGTACCAAAGTGATCTCTGGAATATCCCTGTGGAGTCTGGAACCACCCTGGGTATACAACAGTAACATACTGTCACAAGACCTGGCTGTGAGGTGTGCAAGACAGTGATGGGAAAGACAGGCCAGAGAACAGTGGACCTGAACTCTCCCTCAGAGGTGAAGCAGGCAATCCCTTTTGAGGATATGGACAATTACACATCACATACTGATGATGAAAAAGAAAAAGAAGTTCCAGAAAGGGGTGCCTGGAAGGGCAAATTTGACTTCCTACTTTCCTGTATTGGATATGCCATCGGGCTGGGCAATGTCTGGAGATTCCCCTATCTTTGTGGCAAAAATGGAGGCGGTGAGAGATTAGGAACACAATCCTTTATTCCACATTTACATTTTGAAAGAGACATTGACAACATAATTATTCTAGATTTAAGTATTCTTCAATACATAGTGTCATATCCTTTAGTCACGTTCATTTGGAGTCATTGTTCATAATCTGCTCTTCAGGATATTCTGAAAACAGCTCATTCATATAGATCTCTAACTTTACTGTGAATTCTCTTCAGACCATAAAGAATATTTGTCAAAAGGCATTCAATTAGTTAAATTCTAAAGATGTAAACCCCTTTTTTCAAATGGCTGTCTGGAAAAGCTTGTCAAATTTCAGGTTTAAGTTTTAACGTCAGTTTGAAATGTAGTATAACTTAAATGTAACCCTTCACTTCATGTCCATTTCACACAGAGTAATACAAATTTGATACAGTCTTTCAGTGGGATTTTCAATAAACTAGTAACGTTGGGTTTTTTTAGGTTCCTAAAACAATAAGACATTCTCTTGACTACATTTATGAACATTTTACAAATCTGCCTCTTGGTTGCACATTTTCAGTTGTAAGCTACTTGCATGCATTGAGTGCTGGCCTTGGAAAAAAGCGATTGAAGAACATTACGTATGGTTTAACTCCAAGTAGTTCTCTCAAATGATTTCTGACAATGGAAGTGTACCTACATGTCTCTCCAGGGGCATTCCTGATCCCCTATTTTACCACACTCATATTTGCTGGGATTCCTCTTTTCCTGTTGGAGACTGCTTTGGGCCAGTACACCTCTGTTGGGGGGCTAGGAGTTTGGAAACTGCTTCCAATGATGAAAGGTGAGCTCCAGTTTAGACATTTTCAAATAGCATGATTCCCTCTGTATGTAATATTATTACAACCGTCTACAGAAATAAAACACAGAGACTAAGTAATTGCTGCATCTTGAGAAAAGAATCCTAAAAGCAGATGATACCCCAGGTATACAATATTGACCTCTCTCTGCCAATTTATCTCCAACACACCAACTCATAGGTGTGGGTCTGGCTGCTGTGGTGCTGTCATTCTGGTTGAACATTTACTACATCATAATCATTGCCTGGGCTCTTTATTACCTATTCAACTCCTTCAGATCAGTGAGTAATACCTACAGGAAATTCTGTCACACTGCAAAGTGCAGTGAAAATGTGTACTTGTTGATTGCATGAGAAAAAAAAAATGTTCCAGCTGTTGCTTGCTGATATATTCAGATAATACTCACTCCAGCAGTCACAAATGTTTATTTTTCACCTCATCACAATCAATATCCTTTAGTAGTGACTGTTAACCAGTATTAACCAATATTATTTATTTCTCCGCTTCATGACCTGAGCTGATAACTAAAAATTAGATAAAGATTCAGTTACACTTTACTTGAAGGTATCTACATAAGAGTGACATGACCTGACATGACATAAACCTTTATGAAATAACGCTTCTGTCACTCGCTTCTGTCAAATGTCATTCGGTTTTTGTCATGACAAGTTAGGGTTAGGGTTAGTGTTAGGGTTATGACAGTGTCATGTCACTCTTTTGTAGATACCTTCAAGTAAAGTGTTACCAAAGATTCATGTTGCTTTTCCGCAGAGTGTGAAAGTGTGAGACAGCCATTTAATGTGATTTGTTTGAAAACTTTTTGTCTTTGTATTAGAATTCATTTGTGGCTAATGTAACTTAGATGTCTGTATTTCAACCCCCCCCCCCCCCCCCCCCCTACCACCACCACCACCACCACCCACACACACACACACACACACACTACAGGAGCTACCTTGGCAGAGCTGTGCTCACCCATGGAACACAGACAAGTGTTTTTCAAACTACAGCCTGACAGACACCACCAACTTAACCAGTGCTGTCACTGAATTCTGGGAGTAAGCTACAACTTCTCTTTCTTATCTATTAATATTGTCATGTATTAATAGACAATTGGCTTAAATGTGTGTGTTGTTTCAGGAGAAATATGCACCAATTGACAAATGGACTAGAGGAACCAGGAGAAGTGCGTTGGCCCCTGGCAGGGACCCTAGCACTTGCCTGGGTTCTGGTCTACTTCTCTATCTGGAAGGGGGTGGAGTGGACAGGAAAGGTCTGTATGTTTTTTTATTGTTAGGTTTCATGGGGGTGTTAGGTTTCAAGACACCTAGTTGGTTACTTCATAAACACAGCAAGGTACACTATTGCTCTTCTTAATTTCTCTATTTTCTTCTTTTTATTATTAGTGTGCTTCCTAAAGCAGGCACACTATTGTTCTCCTTAAAGGTGCTCTAAGCAATGCCACGCGGTTAAAGGTGCTCTAAGCGATGGCACACGTTTATTTAGGCTAAAACATTTTATGTCACTTACTGCAAACATCACCTAACCAACCGTAGATCAAAGTAGAGCGTCAAAAGGGTTCCACCTTGAAATGGTTATCAAGGCAAAATACACACACACACACACACACACCAACACCACCCCACACCCCACACACACACCATTTCATAACCCCCCCCCCCCCCCCCCCCCCACACACACACACACCACATTTCATCATCTCCCCCACACACACACCATATCCCCCCATAAACACACACAAAATATACCTTTTCAATTACTGGTACTACTTTTAATTTATTCTTTAAAATTGAGCTGGCTCTTGAGCAAAATAATTTCATCACTTATAATTCCTTTTATGAGTACATGACAATAAACTACTTGAACTTCAACTTTATGTCCCAATTGAAGTTCATTACACCTGTAAGTTGCATTTTTACCACCATTTTGTTTCATGTGCAATGACACTTTAATGCCTTGCCACGCTCTTCAATTCAGTGTCCTGCCACGGGCTAGCGTGGACTCACATATAATATGATCAATGAACACATTAGCTATATATAGCAGATATACTTTCCACTATCATGGTGTTTAACTCTCGCTCAAGGTCTAAGTAGTAATTGGTGGTTACAAAAGGTCAGAAAAGGAAAAACAAAAGAAAGCCTCACACTTACTTGCTGGGTTGTTATCAGCTTGCCTGACTCCCGTGCACAACGCACAGTTCGCAGAGCAGGCAAATTAAGAAGTGATTCTTCCGGGTCAACCAAATAACTACACTAACTGAACCTAAACTAAAAATGTGGAGAAAGTAACCACCAAGGTAAAACAAAATGAAAATATTAACAAAGTTAAAGTTATGTAGCTGCAAAGCAATATTAAGTAAACAACAACAAAAGAAGGTGCGGGTGTGCCAGCATCTGTCTACACTGAGGCACGAGAGAGCAAGAACCGCCATCTTGAAAACCGGACAGGCTCTATAAGAATGGCTGGCTCCAGTAATGAAGGAGATCTACGGCTCTATCTTGCATGTAGCGCAATTGACTTTACACACTTGTATCATTCCTATTTTGCATTGAACACACAGCTGAATTTTCCCTCCACAAATGCACACAGAGGCAGGTCGTTAAATTAGGAAATGAACTTGCGCTCCTGGGGGCGGTTTAGCGAAAAGAGGAGGTGTGTTCCGGCGCAAACGTTCCCTGGTGCTATTTTGCAGATTCAGAAAACAATTCCGCCACAGACCAGGAAAAACCTGGTCTAAAGTCAGTGGCGACATTCAGATGCTATTTTAAGGGTGCATGCATGGCCACAGGGGCGCTTGCAGGAATAAATGAATGCTGTGCACACCCATCTACAGACAGCCCTGTGCACTGAAACATTCAAAGCTTTGATCATATTTGTCCGTATACCGGTTTCGTTTGTGCGTTGGTCACCTAAAAAGTAGCCTATATACAACATCCACATGCAACAGTTCCCATTTCTGCAAATCATACATAATTACAAGGAAAAATATGAGGGGTTATTGTGGTGTCCATGAAGATGTGGGAAAAATATATCTATGCATAATATATGCATAAATCTAGCGTACACGCCATTTCCATGAATCATGGATGTGTTGATGACATAAATGAGGAAATATTAGAGGACTTAAGGAGACGTGATATTGAAGTACATGTGCCGATGCCATTTAACCCAAATGCCCAAGCAGCAGCACGGGAGAGGAGAGCTTATCTGACAAAAGAACATTGCAAAAATGTCACCATTCATTCATAGTGATTCAGTTAGAGTGAGCCCAAAACATCAGAAAGTATGTCTTTGTGACATTTCTGTATTTACATTTTGTCAAAAAGAAAACTCAATAGCCAACTGTTCCTAACTGAACAGTCCTTGCTGTGAACCGCTCCTGGCTGCACCTGACAAATCCGCCATCATAATAGCAATCCGCCATGGAACAAGCACACCTGTTATTAAAGGGAATGTGAGATGACGCTCTGATTGGTTTATTGCATGTTACGCCCAAACCACACCCATGAGTAATAATGCACCCAAGATCCACCCACAAAGCTACTTACGTTTCAGACCATTAAAATAGAGCCCCTAGTCAGCAACCAGTAAGCACACCAGGCTCCACCTACAGGAGGCAAGGAGACAGTGCAGGGAAGGAGCAAGGCAAACGGCCCAAGCATTAGTGCAATCATAAAACAAAGGCAGCACTAAACCCAGCACCATGTAACACTGACACATGTGTCGTTGTTTTATGTTAACCAATGAGATGGATCTCCAGGTTCCAGGTTTACAGAGTGCTATTTATGTCAGCAGTGCCTCTGATGTGTTGATGTCACACACTCTTCCCCTTTAGTGATACTTTTTTTAATGTTCTTGTTTAACATGTTTGAGTGCATTTACTAGTGAGTGATATACAGGGACAAAAGAATAATTCTGTGTAAAGAACACAAGAGTATTCTGAAGAGACTGGAATGGAACACATTTGGTAGATTACTTAGCATCAAGTGCTACAAGTCAATTACATTTATGAGAAGTGATTGATATGATATTAATATGATATGCAGAATACCTGAGCAATTTTTCACTGCACATTTAGTAAACCTCCTATTGATCTGCATACTGAGTCTCCAAAATCCCTGTCACTCATGCTTTTTCCAATATTCTGCTTTGTTCCATAGGTTGTGTATTTCTCTGCTACCTATCCATACTTTATGCTGTTTATACTCTTCTTCCGGGGGGTGACCCTCCCTGGGGCAAAGGAGGGAGTGCTTTTCTACATCACACCTGACTTCAATAAGCTCTTGAAATCTGAGGTAAAACAGACATTACACACACCCACACAAAAACCTCACAAACAATTGTGAAGTACATTTAATTTTATTTATTTAATTGGCTTTTTGCTAAAAAATGAATCAATCCGTTCATTCTCCATACACCCTATAATGTCTCCCAAAATGTTCAGCTGGCAATTTATCTGAATGTATTTCCATAGGTCTGGTTGGATGCTGCCACTCAAATCTTCTTTTCTTATGGGTTGGGCCTTGGTTCCCTCATTGCTCTTGGAAGCTACAATTCCTTCAATAACAACGTCTATAGGTACACCTTTAGCCTAATTGGGACCTTCTCAGTTATAATGGTGTATTCAGGTTTTCGTTCACATTTTCAATATTTGGCTTTGTTTTTTTGAGAGGTTTTAAAGCTGGACACTTCTCTCTACCTCTTAACAGGGATGCTATCATTGTATGCTGTATAAACTCATTTACAAGCATGTTTGCCGGCATTGTGATATTCTCCATTGTGGGCTTCATGTCTTATATCACAAAGAAGCCAATCCAAGAACTGGCAGCCTCAGGTGAGTTGACTGTTCAATGATCAGCTTGAAAGGGTTAATTGATTTACAATGTAATTTCACATGTTTTATAATTTGCGACCTTCTAAGTCTGACGTCTTTTTAAACCAAACTAGGTAACACTTAGGTACCTAGGTAACTAGGTAGCACCATTAACTTTAACATTAACATTGACAAACAATTTTGGCTGTCAACAAATCACGACTTCACCTTAATTCCAAAATGTAATAATGTTTATAAATAACAGCACATGTAGTTGCTACTGTTAATGTTTAGAACTTATTTGCACTATGTTTCCCTTCATTAATAAATAATTGGTGGTACAGCATTAGTGCATGTTAGCAAATCAATTCAAGGAGGCAGGGAATCCATAATGAAAGCGTTGTCCACTCTAAATTGATTAGCAATCAATCTCATTGGTGTAGATGTTTTTGAAGTGTTGTATTTTATGTAGCATTTTACACTGTATTTTGTTGCAGTTATCACCAAAACATTTGGGTTTTTGTAGATAGCAGTTAAAGCTTTAACAGTGGGTATGGTTGACCACTAGGCCCAGGCTTGGCATTTCTGGCCTACCCTCAGGCAGTGACTCAGCTCCCCATGTCCTCCTTATGGGCCATCCTGTTCTTTTCTATGCTTATGATGCTGGGTCTGGACAGCCAGGTAATGCAGATCCATACATAACTCATGAATTGTCAATCCTATAGTCTTCAGTGCATTTTTATAATAATAATAATAAAAATCTCTCAGTTCTGTACAGTTGAAGGATTTATCACTGCTCTGATGGATGAATATCCATCAGTCCTGAGGAAGAGAAAAAAACTCTTCATTCTCATTGTCTGTATAATATCCTACATTATTGGCTTCTCCAACATAACACAGGTAAACTTGATTTTTACTCTGTGTATAAATGTATTTGTTTGTTCCCTAAGTCTTGATATAGAGTTTTTGTTTGATTGTTACTGTTTTTTTTTTTCTTCAGGGGGGCCTTTATGTGTTCAAGCTTTTTGACTACTACTCTGCCAGTGGAATGTGTCTTCTATATCTGGTGTTTTTTGAAACAATCTCCATATCATGGTTCTATGGTACAGTCTGTTTTAGATTACATTAATTCTAATTATATTTCATGATAATCCAATGAATAACATAGTGATATTTCCTTTGCCATCCAGGGGCTGAGCGATTCTATCAAAATATAGAGGAGATGATTGGCTATCGGCCCTGTGTGTGGTGGAAGTGGTGTTGGATTGTCTTCACACCACTAATCTGTCTGGTATAGTAAAGCCTGTATTTACCTATGTTAAGATATGAACATGACAGGTCCCTTATGGAAATTCACTATGGTTTCCTATAGTTTGTTTTATTTTGCTTATGATAAATCATGGTGATCACAATTACTATGCTTCTAACCATGGAACTACCATGGTTTATCCAAAGCACTTCACTACCATGGATTATAGCACTTCATAGTAACTGTGGTACTATGGTTTTAACATCCCTTATGAAAATGTTCTATGGTTTCCTATGTTTTTTATACAGGAACCATGGTTTTTCCTATGGTACTGTAAATCATGGTTATTACTATGGTAGCTGTGGCACTACCATAGCACTTCATAGAAACTGTAGTACTACTATGGCACTTTACAGTAACCATGTTACTACCATGGTTTTGTACAACAAAGTCGATGATGCTAGTTGGTTATGTTTTTTCTGTTTTTGATTAATTATGGTTTTACTACGCCCCAGCATAGTCCTGAGGTTCCATAATTTATCCAATACATTATCCTTCCTTTTATACGGCTACTTGCCAAAACGAGAAAAGAAACTTAACACAATGGGTCTTTAAAAATGATTTTGCTGCCATTTCGTGTTTTCCACTGATAAAATAAATAGTTCTCCACGCAGATAGAACTTGACAGTTTCAGGCGAACGAACTTCTTGTGGAGTGATATGAAAGACATTAATCAGAAGCACAAAACCTGTTGCCATTGACAGCGGTCATAATATACTTAACAGCGGTGATTATATAGATTTAACAGTCCTCCGAACGTTGGGAAGGTCCATTCATGTGATGGAACAGATGGAACAGAGTTTACTAAAAGAAAGGTTTTGAACAACTCGCTTGGTTTTTCTGCTCGCCACCATTTTGCCAGTCAAGGAGTGAGTTGTCCAAAACCTTTCTTTTTAGTAAACTATGTGTATACACGAACAATGTTCTCAATGCTCAAGTTCATGAGTAGAGACACTAATGATACTTTGATCAAAGTTTCATGTTGTGTCGAGTCTATTTAGGGCTAGATTTATCAAACGGATTGATTCTTCGCAAAGACTGACGTAACCGATGCAAGCTATTTCCAAACAGGCCGCACCTGGTAAAACCGCAAATTGCCTGTTGCAGGACTCTGAAAATGGCAAATTGCGTTTTCCTGTGTCATGCATATGCATTCAGAGGAGGGTCAGGGGAAAGTGGGGGAGTTTCGTGTTAAAATGTAGGAGGAGAAGTGTAAAATGTGCCTAATTATGTATTCCCCTGTATTTACGAAAACTGTCCATGAAAGCGCACGTCTGTTTTGCGGTGAAATATTCCCGCCTGGTAGAAGCAGGTGTTACTCCAAATTACGGTTAAATGCTTCAATAAGAGGAACTTTCAAAGACAACAAAATCGTTATTGAGAGCACCAGTTTTGCATTGTACTTTATCCAAAGCAACCTTCATTTTCGTTGGCCTTTCGAATGTCATACTTTCAAAAGGCCATTTGACCCGAAAACGACAACATGGACAATAACTTAAAAGTGACGCTTCAGACGTAATTACTGTATGCTTTTAAATGAAAGTTTAAAATTCACAAAAACATTGCAAACGATGCATTTTGGCGAAAGTTACGCTTTAATAATATCACATATCACACTCAAAAATGCTCATTCTCACTTAATTGTCTACAGTGTCTTTACATCATTTCCTCTCTTCATGTAGGGGGTGTTCACCTTTAGTGCGATAGAGATGACCCCACTTACTCTCGGAAAGTATGTCTATCCAGCTTGGGGACAGGGGATTGGCTGGCTCATGGCACTGTCTTCTATGGTGCTAGTCCCAGGATATATTGTCTACATTTTTTTCACTACTAAGGGTGGGATACGACAGGCAAGCATTTTTTGTTTTGTTTTTCTTTCATATGTCTACATTTAACACAATAATGACATTTCTGAAAATGCTGTTTATAAACTTACTGCATGTACTCCCATTCAGCGTTGGCATATCATGACCACGAGGAAAGATGAAAAGACAACAGAGCCTGATAATGGTCTCAGAAGGCAATCTTCCCAAATGGGAAGTATGGGTGAGGCATCTGTGTGATGCCTCTTTTCTCCACAACCACAGCAGGAAGACAGAGACATGAAAGCATGAGGTACCATGTGGCCTTTTAAACAATCAGTTTTCACTGATTGTAAGAGTAAAGGAAACACTTATATACAGTATATATAACAATCCATACATTTTCTATAACCAGGCTTGAACAAAGTGTCTCAGTCTTATTTCTGTTAGTGTTGTTTCTGATGTTTAATTGTAAGTACAGTTGAGTTGTGTTTTCTGACTACTAAACTCTCAATGACACTATAGCCTTGTCTTCTTAAAGTCAAATGCAGGGGTCTCCAACACGGTGCCCGTGGGCACCAGGTAGCCCGCGGGACGCCTATGAGACGCACGCAGCACACTTTCTAAAAAGAGCCAACAAGTCGCCTGCAGATCATGCTCTAAAACATCCTCTATTGTGATTTTATTAATAGATATTTAATTGTAGACCATACATCTGTAACATTAACTTAATATTGGTGATACCTTACTAATTGTAGCTGGGTTAAACTTTTGCCTTTGGCTCTGAATCCCTTTCCCATTCAACTTTTAAACAACATCGGAAGCGGAGCGCATACACGTTGCTAGACAGTAAAAGAAAAAAAGCTTGCTCGTCTGGTGTAGTAATGGAAGCATATCTTTGCAAAAGTTCTGCGGCTATTCTGTGTTCGTCCCGCCCGATGGTGTTTTATGCCCCCAACGTCGTCTTCCAGGCAGCGCTGCCACCGCTGACTTGAAGGCACCTAATCCTAAACCTAACCCCAACCCTAACCTTAACCCATGGCTAAGCCTAGTGCCTTCCAGGCAGCGCTGCCTTGAAGACAACATTGGGGGCATAAAACACCAAGAAACGTTCGTCCCATACGGTTCTTGTATGATAAACAATTGCTTTAGCTCATGGGCCCTTTCTCCTCCATAACCTACTGGTGTAGCAATAGCGCTGAAAATCATGTGGCATGCATGCCATGCAATAGGACTGTGCATTACCTGGCGAAAAACAAAACCTTTTTTTGTCAGATCATGGAGGGATTTTAGATGTGCTATACTATAAAAGGCATATTCATAAGTTAGGGTGGTGTTGATGATTGCTATTGAAATGTTACAAACAAATTGTCCACTGAAATCAGAACTTTAACAGCTTCTGATTTCTTAATGGTGGGTAATGCTAAAAATTGTAACCTAAATTATTAATTGCACAAAAAGATTGTTTTTTTCGTTTAAAGAAAATAGATTAGATTCCCCATGGAAACTTTGAAATGAACAAACTGAACAAAAATGTTGGTAGTGTTGCATATTGATATTAAAGTATTGAAGAATCAGATGAAAATACAGTTGCTTAATATAGAAAGGCTTATAGGCCTACATTATATTGATAATTTAAATGTAAAAATCACATAGGCCTATTATTTAGGAGGATTACCCTCACAAAAAAGGGGTGAGGGTTTGTTTGTTTCAAATGAGTAGCCCTCCATATGATTTCAAGTCCTTCAGGTAGCCCTCATTCCCAAAAAGGTTGGAGACCCCTGCTCTAAACTATCTGTGAACTGTGGAAATTTTAGCCAGTTCAGAGTTCAAGGTGATTACTGTCATTAGTGCAAGATTAACTAATATTCATTCAGATCTCATAAATGTAGGCCTACATTCAGAAATGTTGTGTGCCTTCCCTTACTCCCTTAGAGCACACCCCCCTGTGGGACATTGGGAGGATCTGAAGGCTAACCCTTGTCCTTTGGCCTCCTACACCTTTTATTGTAGGTGTAGTTCATTTAGACTATTGAATATTTGCTTCAAGTGCAGCACAGTACTTTCAACTGTTGCTTTCACTGTTTGGTGTAACTTTGGTGTGCTTGCCATAAAGAGCCTGTCCTGTAGTCCAGCAGCTTCTCCTTTGATGGTGATCCCCTGTGTTGAAACCGTCAGAGGATGGCTTAAGACAAGGATATTAAGTAAAGTGGGTAAGGCTCACCATCATCCTCTTGCTTTTGTTTTTGGGCCTGTAGGTCTACCTGTAACTCTGCTAGCCTACCACCTGGACTGCCATGGCCTTAACAGTCACAATGAGATTTTCCATCCCATTGAAAGGCTATAAAACATTTTCCTCAGAAATGTAAACAACATTAAGGTGAAAAACCTAAAGATATTAGGATTACATGTACTCTGATTTAATTAAACTTAAACTATATTCGTCAGCATTACCTGAGGCAAGATAACATCATAACATCATTCCTTTGAAGGAGAAGGCTGAATTGGCTGGAGTCATCCAGGAAGTTACAGACTCTACAAAGGTCCCATCTTCCATCATCTTCTTGACCTATAGGACATAACCAATATATCAGTTTTATGCATCAAAAATATGAAATGGCTTTAACATTTTAATACAGACTTTACTCTCCCAGAAATATCTGCATTGCTTGATGATGCAGTTAAATATTCCATGTGGAAGTAGACTGCTGTGAACTACCCTGAGTTTTGCAGGTTCCTGTCCCTTCCTCCAGGTCTCAGTAAGTTTGGCAGGGCCTGGGTAACATGTGGGAGTCCCACTGACACCTCCTGGGATGTTGACATGCACATCCAGCTCCTATCTGAGGGCTCTCAGTTCTCTCATAGACTTGCTGCTGTAGTGGTATGTCTTCCAAACCATGTTCCATGTTCAATGTTAAGGAGATTGTAGACTTGGTCCACCATGGGGATTTTCCTGTGCATGGACAGCATTGTCAGTTCCAGTCTATAAGTTGAAAAACATTTTAATTAATGTTGAAAATTCAACTTAAATGTAAACATTGTTTACTACCCTGACTTTAGCCTAATTCTTCACATAACCTACCTATGTGGCAAGCAATGTAATGGGACAATAAAACCCCCGCCTCAGATTGGAAGAGGTCTATTACACCTCTCTTATGCCCAAGATTGACAGCTACACCATCTGCTTCCATGGCAACTGTCTTCTCTAAACACTCTGTCTCTGTCCCTAGATGACGAAAGGTCTCTTTGGTGGCATCAGAGACACCTTATAATAAAATGTTAACAATTTCAATTAGCGATACATGTTGATCTGGAATAATATTCAGTGTACACCAAAACCACCAGATGCTGGGAACAGTTCATTATCCCTGTGATCACACTAAACAGTTCAATCACTGTGACACCCAGAAATGTTTATTTTTACAAAAATCTTGACATCATTGTTAGTTTCATATTAAGTCGCTGTTGTAGGTAAACCTAAACCGAAGCCCTTCTATGTACTGCCCTTCTTTGCATTGTATTTTTATTTTTTATTTTACTGTACCTTGCTCTTTTCTCTTCCCTCATAATTTGCTTTCTATCTTTCTTGCATTCTTTTTTATTAATGTAATGTGATGATGTGTTGACCTGCCAAGGGACTACAGATGAAAATGAGCCTTTTTGCTAACTCTGGCACATTTACATTTTGAGTGTAAACAAAAAATGTCAATTAATGTGCATTGTCCCTTAAATAATCAAAGAAATAAATAAAAATAAATATGACAAATATGTTTCTAATATGTCACTAATTAACAAACCTTGAGCATTTGCATGGTGGACTTCAATGTGCCCAATCAAAAGGTTGACAGGTTTCCCATGCTGCAGGAGTATTGGCGATTTCACACTCTTTCGTGGAAATGTCACCAGCAATCATGAAAGAGAGATACTCAACGTTCTTTATTTTCTCTCTTGTGTTTTCTGTGCTAATGAATCAACGATTGCACCGATGAATTGTGCACAGGCGGTGTCGTTGCTGTACATTGGATTAATATTTACAGCGTTCTTTTTAAGGAGTTTGATCTGACCTCTGAATTTAGTAAATACTAGTTCTTGCTTGGCTAAATATGATGTTTTATTTAAATACCAATTCAGCCGGCCTCTTGTCTGCATAATGCAGCTGGAGGTGGGGATGCATTTTCATTTGTGCATCGGTCTTGGCATATTCTATGTTTTTAACTAGTGTGGTGTTTCACTAAGGTTTTGTGTTTGAATTGATTTGTGCGGTAACTTCAGCAAATTTTGTCTTGCCCGCATGGCATTTGTGTCTGCAGTATTTAAGCCATGTAAACTCACACAACCACTATTCTCTAAAACTGTCGGCAAATTTACAGGTGGCACATGCGCGACTAGATATAAAATTTCGTCGCATTGTCTCAAATTTACAGGTGGCACATGCGCAACTAGATATAAAATTTCGTCGCATTGTCTCAAATTTTAGTCACAAAATGCAGTCTGGAGCCCTGGAAGCATATAGCATGGACATGGAAATAAGTCATGTAAACATATAGAATGTAATATTGTAATATGTAGCATGGACATGGAAATAACTCATGTAAACATATAGAATGTAATATTGTAATATGTTATCATTTGTAAAAGGTCCTATAATCAAATTTTCATTATTTCCTGATTGTACATATTTTCTGAGAGTCCTCATACTGTGTTGTTTTATATTGTATAACTGAGAGTGGGGGAAATTATTTAAAAAAAGAAAACCTTGACATACCCAGTAAGAACAATTTAAGAGTTTTTTTGTATTGCTGTATTTGAATTGTATATCAGTACTTTCATTCTGTTTATAGAGATGTATTTCATGTTTTTATTTCAGACAATAAAGACTTAAAAACACTCACACTCCATTCATTTCACATAGCCCATATTATGGAAAAATAGAAAGAAAGTGTTTACAAGTTACAAGAAGTTGCATTGAAGGCAGTAAGGGAAAGGCCACTGGAAATGACACTGGCATTTCAGTACTCTTCACTGGACTGCTATCTACCATGCCACAGTAAATGTGACATATTTGAAAATGTTTTGCTTCTCACCCCTGAAGCTAATAAAGTCACATTGTAGACCACCATGGTTGATAGTAAGCGTAGCTACTTAGGTGTGTGTTAAATGTTGAATCCAAGTAGTGTTATCACGATACCAAAATTATAGTTTCGATACCGATACCAGGTCAAGAATTGCGATTTCGATACTTCTTCAATACTTTTTAAAAAATGTATTTGATTTGGGGGCCCCCACCCACGTCATCAGTAATACTGAAAATAGTGTGATCACCACACCAGTGGCCATCCTAGATTCTGCTCGACTCTCCACACACACACATACAGAAAATAATGACTTATGTCATATGTTTCTATTTGATATATTTTGGAATTCATATAAAGTTACTTTGTTAATAATGTATAGTATTTTATAATCTGCATAATTATTAGTGGCTAAAAAAAATGTAATTTGAATACTTCATATTGATTTTTAAAGTATTACACTTAGACATATCTTGTGGTGTGTAGGGCTGATTGAGTGCACATTGGTTGTGTATAGGTGTAATTGAGTGCCTGTCACTTTAAGAAATAGGCTACGTGAGAGTTGCCTTCAGCCTCACGGTTTTAGGCTAATGAATAATAGTTGTGCATAGTGCGTAAAGATATGTGGATGCAATTCATTATGTTCCCTATGTCATTAGATAAAATAAATGTTCAAAAAACTAACAAGTCGAAAATCTTTCTGGGATCATAGAAGAGCTAAGTGTCTTGCAATGTTCATTAATGATTTTAGTGACCACTCCACGAATGACAGACATGACCTGAGCTAGCGGGATAGTTAGCAAGGAGCTCTCTCCAGATGTAAAAGTTTGCCATGGTTGCGTAACCTATTTCTAAATGACGTTAAACCAGAGGTTAAACCCAATAGTAGGCCTAAATTACCTAAATTCCATAGCCTAGGTAGGTTAGCAACACAAACGTGAGAGATGCAAGTGAGCAAATCAACTTGATATTAGCCTATTATTATGTGTTACAACAGCAACACATAATAATAGTGTCCTAAACTAGCAGCAATGTCTCACTGTTTATGGCACAACAGCTGCGCATACCTGTGTGTGAGGAGAAATGATGCACAGGCTATAGGGGAGGAGGCACTATACTAAAAGCATGCCTTGCGCACACGCATGTTACTTCAAAACAACACGGTCATTCTTAAAAGTATCGATACTAATAAAATTAGGTATCGATACTATATTACATGTATATTACATTTTTAATTTCAGGGTATTGCGATACTTTTGTAGCCTATCGGTGCACCGTGCAACACTAAATCCAAGGGAGCAAAAGCACATGCTTTTTTTTAATGGGACGCATAAAGGGGAATGGGTGCCACCACATATTCTTTTCGGTAACACTTTATTTTACAGAACCATTAATTAATCATTAATACATAAGTTATATGTATATGTATTAGTGCTCGATAAGGTCTGTATTAAGCGTCATTACACTTTACTATCACTTTACTTGAAGGTATCTACACAAGAGTGACATGACACTGTCATAACCCTTACTTGTCATGACACCGAATGACACTTGACAGAAACGTTATGTCATTAACGCTTATGACTTGTTTACAATGTTTATGACAGGGTCATGTCACTCTTATGTAGATACCTTCAAGTAAAGTGTAACCACACATTTATTAGATCTTTATTCAGCAATTTCTTATTCTTACTCAATAGGTCAGGGGTGGGCAACTGGCAGCCCTCCTGCTCACTCAGTGCAGCCCGCGGATCTATTTTGAAACGTCATTAAAATGTTCGTTTCACATGGTTTTTACCACATCTGAACAGGATCCTTATTGCAATGATACAGTCCATCGATAGGGGCACTTCCTATATAAAAAATGCAGAGGAGTCGAGCTTTCTTCACTTGCGAGCAAGGAAGAGACACAGAGAACGGTGTATAAAGAAAACTCAGAATCGTAGACAAGATGGGAAAGGTTAAGACAAGGTGGGAAACAGCTGATCTTATCACAGAATTCAAAGTCAACTTATGTGTTACTTCGTCACCACTACAACACCATGCACGAAAATAAAAAGTCGGCTACATCGGAGCTGCTAGAGCCGCTGTCATAGCCGACCTCAAAGTAGGGTTCCCACGGGTCATGGAATTTCAAGAATACCATCAGCATTTTAATAAAGTCTATTCCAGACGTGGAACATCAGGGAATTATATCTTCGGGGGGCAAAGTCATGGAATATCAGGGAATTATGTTGTAGGAGTTCAAAATTGACTTGCCAAAATACATTAGGCCTAATACAATATCATTGATTTATTAGCTTTTTCCAGAGCCATAGAAAAAGTTTTTCTACCGCTCTGGCTTTTTCCATTACTACGTCTACTTGCTAGAGTGGTTGTAGTTTTTTCTGTTCCTACGCATTAATCCATGTGGTCCTTCCACTAGATAAGATCTCAGGGCTGCATGGAACCTTGAGCTTTTACATCACCCATACACACCTCAGTGCCTGATGAGAGTGCTCACAAGCACAGTGTCTTTTGTTGCAGCTTTGTAACACTGCAGCATCCTTTTGTCTCCTTTCTCTTTCCAATGAAGCTATCTTTTCTCTGTCTGGAAGCAGCATGGAAGGAAACTGAGGAACTCATGTCAGAGGTGGCGTTGGAGGGGCCTGCTGTGAAGGTGAGTGTTCATGTGCAGCAACCTCTGAAGTTTCTGGTTGGCTGGCCTATGCATGTAAAGAAGGACAAATATCAGTGCAGCTCAGTGCCTGGTTTCTTCCACACACACCATTAGGAATTGTGGCCAAATACAGTAGTTCAGTCTTCGTTTCATCAGACCAGATGATTTTACTTCTCATGGTCTGAGAGTCGTTCAGGTGCTTTTTGGGAAACTCCTGGCAAGAAATGGCTTCCATCTGTCCACTGTACCATAAAGGCCTGATTGGTGGAGTGATGCACTGATGTTTGTCCTTCTTTATGCTTCTCTCATCCTCTCAAAGAAACTCTGGATCTCATTCATAGTGACCACTGGGTCCTTGCTTACCTGTCTGACCAAGGCCCTTCATCCTGGATTATTCAGTTTGGCTGAGCGGCCAGATCTAGGAAGACTGCTGGTTGTTCCAAACTTTTCCATTTGAGAATGATGGAGGCTACTATGCTCTTGGGCACTTTCAATGCTGCAAAAATTTTCTTGTATCCTTCCCAGATCTGTCTTCACACAACCTTGTCTCGCAGGTAGACATACACCATCAACTGTGAAACCTTATATAAAGCGATATGTGACTTTCCTAATAATGTCCAGTGAATTAATTTAGGCGCAGGTGGACTCCAATCTAGTTCTAGATTCATCTCAAGGACCATTGATAGAAGTAGGATGCACCAAGGCTCAATTACAAGCGTCATAACAAAGGGTCTGAATACCTGAATGTCTGAATGTAAATAATATTTCATATTATATATTATATAATATCATAATATTTCAGTCTTTTATTTTTAAATAAATGTACAAAACACTCCAAACACCTGTTGTGGAGTGTTGGAATATTGTGTGAAGGTTGATGAGAAAAAAATGAATTGGATCCATTTTAAGATGAGTCTGAAACATAACAAAATGTGGAAAAAGTGAAAAAAACTGTGTACGCCCTACCCTCCTAGGGCTACATGCCAAGTTTCATGCTGCCTGGTTTTTCAGTGTCCCAGGAATCATTGACACAAAATTACTGAAAAAAAGAAATATGACTGCTGCTTCGCTAGCGTAGAGGTAGGTAGGAAGGACAGCAAAACAGAAGGACAGTGGGTGGTCGCCTACACTGCTTCACCACTTGGCCCCCACTAAATGATGGCCTGTTACTACAGCATTGAACAAAGTTATAGTTAATATTGGGAGATATTACATTATTAGGTTCTGGAAAAAGTAAGTTTAACCTGATAATAACCTCCCGTTAATGTAATAATTTGTTACATTACTGGTTCAGAGATAATTATTTTATTGGGAAATGCACTTTATTACATTATCAGGGATTATTACATTATCAGGTATTATTACATGTTTTTTGGAGTTATAAGGTTTTTTTTATTACATTATTGGGAAATCAGGTTCTACAGACCCAGAAAGTGTCATTGCAAGATATTTTTTGTGTATATCAATTTTTACTAAATTGTAAAAATCGATATACACAAAATTTTACTAAACTGTACATTCATTTTACTAAATTGTGCTCTTGTTTTACTAGATTGTGCACTCATTTTCCTAAATAATGTCTTCATTTGACTAAATATTACACACATTTTACTAAATTCTGGCTTTGTTTGCTAAATTGTGCACTCATTTTACCAAATGGTGCTTTCATTTAATTTTATGTAAAATAAGCATGCTACAAACAAGCACACTATTAAAAGGAGTGCCCTATGTAACAACCAATCTAGTGAAATGAGAGCACAATTCAGCAAAATATTAGTAAAAAATTTAGTAAAATGGGCACACATTCTCTGGATATACAAAAGCAATCTTGCAATAATAACACTTCGAGCTCCTTACAATTTTACATGCAATTAACCCTTTACACCCCAGCAGAATTCTTTTCACCAAGGACATTTTGAAAAAGGCAATACTACTTAAATGAAGATCTAAGAAAAAATAGTATTACAAGTTCATGTCAGGTGAAAGATAAGAATGAGATCTTTTCAATGATATAACATTTATTGACTATTATAGAGACATTGTTCTGCAGAACATGATTGAACTGCATGAATAGTGCATATAGACAAAATACATGTCCGATATATAGGCTTTGATTTCATATTATTGTCTGTTTCTGTTTTTTTTTTTATAATGAACCTATTTTAAGCATTTACATTATATGCATAATATTATTTGGGAAAATATCAATTTGCTGAAATGTAACCAGGCTGTAAACATACAGGAGAGCAATGAAAATCCTCCTCTTTATAGATCTACCAAGAGATATAATGCTAGTATGCCTGTAAAAATCTAATCATAACAATGTGTAATTATAACCTGCTATCAGATACTTAACACCTTTATTCATTTAAAGATCAACAAAACTGGCAGTTGGCTATATGCCATCTCACACAGAAATGGTATTTTAATGGAGTGCACATCATCAGAATCCCTTGACTTGACACTGTGGCTGCTTCCGTGCAGACTGGCTATTTGTTAGAACCTGTGTTAATGGCGCACATTTTTTAACAGTGTGAGTGAGATTGGGTTGACGCATTATTATCATGTTAACTATGACAGTTCTAATAATAATATTAGAACTACTGTAGGCCTACTGCTGACCTCAATGTGATATGTTGTTGTCCTTGTAGTGGCACTTTACTCACTACAGCCCTCAGAGGTGTATAGCTCAAAAGCTAAGTCAAGGGCAACATACACAAAAATAATATTTACACTCTGATTTTGGGGTTGCTCTGCCCGAAGCACACACATGCCTTCAATGTTGTGCAAATTGCAGACTTAAGACGACAAGCATAGGCTGACAAGTGCTTGACTTGCACACTGGGGAGAATACGGCTCATAGGGAATAAGCCCGAATATGGCTCATAGGGAATAAGCCACCACAACTCCACTATGCTAACACAAGGTTTGCCGCCCAGATTTTATAAAATTGATTTCACTGAGTGAATGGAGAAGGGAAAAAAGTCCTGTGTGATTGAGAGAATAAAGGAGTTAATAATCAACAGTACAGAGATAATATTGTGTCCAGGTATACAACTCTGGATGTGTCAAAGTTCAAGATCTGTATACAGAAGAGTATGAAGAGAATTAAATATTTCCTTGTATTTTCAGGGTGTAATGCAGTAATTCATTTTGGACTGATATCTATGTCAAAAATTTGATAATGAACAAGACATATAAGACAAAAAAATCTAAACTACTTAATTTTTTAAAAATACAGATAAATCAAGCTTTCATTTTATCAACTATTTTAACTTCATATATGGTCTGCAAATATTATGCAAATACTTTCATTATTACTTATATCATTTTTTTCCTTCTTGAAATTTCAATAAATACACAGTATGTAGATGTTATTGATGTTCTATATGTTCTATATATGTACACAGTTTCATTTGGTTGTGATGTGTTGGAAGGGCATCACATAATGTCCTGTGAGCCAAGCTGTGGATAAGAGGGAATGTACTGATGGTGGAAGTTGTTAGGGGGTGGTGGAGGGGGGGAAGGGAGGCTGGGAGCTGTTCCTCCTCTGTGAGGATCCACTCCTGTTGGGTGAGCACAGTTGTGCAGCACCATACACTGGATAAGCTGGTGCTGTGAGGGACTACTACAACTGTTCTAGGCTTCCACGCACACTTGGCCACTCTTGTCCAGGATGATCACCTTCACAATCTGTTGACAATGGATGAGGGTGTTTGGCTGCAGCTTATGCAGGGAAACCGGATGATGGATGTGGGCTGGTGAAGTGGATGCTGAGAGTTGTTGAGACTGGCATTGCAACTGCAAAGGCTCCCCCTGCTGGTTAGATAGGGCTCCATGGGGTGCTCTCCATGAGGTGCTCTCAAGGCTCCATGGGTTGTTGAACTGGTACTTCTGAAGCCTGTTGTGAATTGACACCTAGTTTAGAAAACAGTCAGAGACAGCATCACATGTTACAAGACTCTTCCTCTACAGCCACCAAGCCCTCTGGGGAATCAGTAGTACCAGACACGCATAGCCACTAGTATCTGCACTATACTATACTGTAAATGCATTGCCAAATGGGTACACTTCAGTGTATGTAGATCTATGTAAACTGTTATTATACAAGTGTGTCTAATGAAAACTAATACAAGATGAGGAAACTAATTATAGTGTGTTAGCAATCTAGAAGCACTGATTGCATATTATTGGGGAAGTCTGTGAGTCTAGGATTTATCCAATGCAAATATAGGGGATTTCTGAATGTTAACATTAAACTTTAGTCTGGAACATTAAATGACTTATACTGGTTTGCCTATATACAATTTGCTGGTGACCAGACTTACCTGGCTTTGTTCTGAGTAATGAACACTTACCTCTACTGCACCATTTCCACTCTTGTCATCAAAATCCCGCCTTCCTTGGAGTCAGACACAAATATAAGAGCTGCATTCACTGACTATGACTCAAATCTACTCATTACAAAGTGGCCATTTTTGCTTATATATTAATATCTTATTACATGTTTCCGTGGGGAAAGCACTGCATCTTAAGAATATTGTACATTTATGAAGTTTACTTGTAGTCAAGTATAACATACAATAGTTGGTTTATGGTTTGTGCCCTCAGGAAAACTCAGGAAAAAATACCTGATGGGAAGCCCTGTCTGTCTCGCATTTCAAACTGGCTGCTGTTGCTCTTGGCTGAGTGCAGCTTCATCCCCTGCTGCTTCTCAAGTTCCCCTACAGGGGAAAAAAGATATTGCAGATCAAAAAATCCCTGATCTTTGCATCATAGTTTCTTTTGGCATTAATAAGATCATTGACATGTAGGGCCCTATTTTCGTGTTGAAAAACCTGGCGGAAAGCGTATAATCATCACGACGCAACACGATTTAACGTAATTATCTATCGCTATACTGTACATCGCTGTCGTACACTACCTAAAACACAAACCTTTAATATACTTGAATGTCATTTTATTTATTTTCTCCTCAGACAGCTCTGTTGGCAACTACTTTCTCTGGTGGCACAAAACCACACAATGTCAAATAGGGACGCATGGATTGTGATATACTGTAAGTCTAAAATAACAATTTGGCCGATACTGATATATTTTTATTTGATTTGTTTGTTTACAAAGTTCTTGTTATTAATTATACCCTTTAGTAGAATGGGCAAAACTATTTATTAAAAAACTGTACCATTTCTAAGTCTTTCAGACTTCATAGCACCCTCTCTTAATGTCCAGGGGGTATTCCAGAAATGAAGTTGATCAAATGATCTGTCTAACCCTGATCTCTAAGATGGGAAACTCTTGAGATTCCAGTTCCAATACAGCAGATGTGGGTTAGTTCAATATGGGTTCCAATGTTTATTTCCCCAGACTACTGTATCTGCCTAGCAGCACTAACTGTTGGCTGCAGCAACTCAAGCTACATGTAGGTAGAACCGATTGGTTTCATTTTTGTTTCCACAACAGTATTTGGTGACCTTGAAAAACAGAGATCTATGTGAAAAATCCAGGGGATGTTCAGTGACTGGAATATTTTTTTTGTATCCATCCCCTCACTTATGCTTTTCAATCCCCTTTCCTCTGAGTTGTTTAGAGTATTCTTTTGTCATTATGGTGGAATTATAGCCACAAATACTGATTGACCATTTGCATTATATATTTTTATATTTTAACATTACTTTGTAAAAATCTGAATTCAATTTATAGCAGTAAAGGGTAAATATCCGGGGGGGCGGATTTCATTTTAAATCAGAAGGCAGATCCCTGAAACTAAATCTAATTTATGTTCAAGCACATACAGATGTTTTGGGATACATTTATGTGGTAGTGGGTTTGATGTTTAAACTGACGCCTTGGTGGAGTTGAACATGTCATTGTGCATAAACATCTTTAGAAACACACACATATCACTTACATTCAATTCGTATCTGCTCCATCTCAGACACCTCAGCAATAGACTCCTTCAGGTCCTCCACAAATTTCAGCAGTTCCTCTGCACTCTGAGCACAGAAATTCAAGGTCTGCTTCTTGTCAAGACCAGAAAATGGAGATAAGATTGTGATGCCATGGGAGTAATCTGATAAGAGAGAGAGAAGGGGGGGGGGGGGGGGGGGGGTCACAACATCACAAAGAGTTGCCTCTGATTTAACAACTCTACCATGTGATGACAAAATGTCAGAAAGTATGTAATAACAGTCATGGTTGCATAAAACTGACTTATTATTAACTAAATTATTGAACTGACAGCTGACAACCGAATATTTTACTGAAAATACAATGCAACCTATAAGCAAAGTGTATAGCTATCAAGTATAATTTTGGTTATTCTCAAAAAACATCTTCCTGTTGCTGTCAAATTAAAGGTCCAGGAAACATTAAGTCCCATTTCTCCCAACACCTTTTGATGCACACCATTGTGCGACTATTATCACTGCAGTTCGATTATGCAATACAAAAGACAGCACTAAAGCAGCCCTAAAGAGTTGTTCTTTACCTTAAAATAACGTTTCCAAAATTATTTTGATGCCACATAAACTCTTAATAGAGTGAAGAGCACTTCTGCCACACTCTGAGTGGGTTATAAGGAAGTTGCTGTAGCGGGTTGGAACACTGAACCCCTCCCACCACCACTAGTAGGCTCGTAGGTGGAGTTAGCTAGCTAGCGATGTGGATAGAGTTAACAAACAATGACAATAAATGTCTGTCTGTGAAAAGTTACCGATTCCTCAGTTAAGTCAAGTAATTCAAGTAGTCAGCAGTAGCGGGTGGGTTAGCTGATATTATTCCTACTGGCTTCGACAGGTAGCATTCTAGTTAGCCTTATTCTGATTCAAGCGCTTGCAAAAAGGGTGACTGCAAAACCACAATAAATGTCTGATCGTAAATGTGTAATTTACTTTTATGGCAACTTCTGAAGATCTAGTTCACTATGCATGCACACATGTCACATCCTAAGTTATCCTGGTTACTATCACTGGCAAAAAAACAAATTGAGTGGCAGCATTCCATTTGAATCTCCAGCAAAAATCAAAATGGAAAAGAGCTGCTAAATAGACTGTAGAATACAAATAGTACTCTCCAGAATTATTGGCACGTTTGGTAAAGTTGACTAAACAGGAATAAAAAATAACCTTTTGGTGATTTATTGTACTCTCACAATCGAAAAAAAATGAGGAAAAATCCACCCTTGAAGTAAAGCAAATTTATTCTGAGAATAAGGAAAATAAAGAAATACATATTTTTAACGAAAATACGTTGCTCACAATTATTGGCTTATTTTATCACTTATTTAAGTTAATCAGAGCGTCTGTAAACTTTCAGAAGTAGTTCATGACTTTCTTTTTCACTAAGGTATGAAAATGAAGTGACATAGAGGCTAAATCCTTTACTTATTTTTCAACATTGAAAAGACAAGAAAATACACTAAATTTAAATAAAAAGAAAGTGTGTTGACATTTTTAAGTCAGGGAATATCTATAAAAACTAAATACTTTGTTGAAAATGCCTATATGTGACCCTGCAAGGCGAAACCAGTCGTTTTGGTAAAATGTACAAAATTAAGTTATTGTACTCACACGAACGACCATAAACTAAGCTTCCCAACGATATGTATATCGAGGGTATTGCAAAAAGTATCGCTAAGATAACCGCATCCAAAGTTGGCATGGTTCTCCTGTAACGATACGCCAGAAGAGGAGAAAATCACCTTTTTAAGTAAATGGTCACGTGCGATAGTGTGAGGGTATAGCTATGATTAGCCTTACGGTAGCGTGACTTTGAAGCGGATGACTGACTATGCAGTTTCAACCATAGTTTCAACCGTGCAATGAGTCTTTTTCTGCCCCCTAGTTAATTCCTGGGACAGTCATAAGGTGTCACTATAGAATATAATGAATGTATTTTAGGGCTGTCACTTTTGTGAAAAAATACTGTTCGATTTTTGAGACATAAGTGTTCATTGAATCGATTGTAAAATCGATTTTTCATGTCTAAAGACGTTTCCATTTTCAACGGCAAATATAGGCCAATTCACAAACAACTAACAGGCATTAGGACGAATGTAAAGAGGCCGCTTGTAGTCGCAAGCCAGCAATATTTCTGATTTATTGGCGTGAAGTTTCGTGCCTGCAGTACTGCTGCAGGCTTCAACGTAGCTGTGTCTGTGTTTACGATTAGAAATGTCAAACAAATTTCGCCTACGTAAAGAACTCGATTGCACAGTTTGCATAGCCTACCGCTTTGTTCTTCTCCATAGTTTGATATATCAAAAATCCAAAGTAGGCCTACTTCCACATCGAACTCCTCAAGTTATTAGGGCCTATCATTCGTCTGTCTCATGTCGCACAGGTTGATCGCGTTGTCTTCCATTTTTTGGCAAAACACGAGCAGCACAGCAGCTGATTGAAACAGCTTTTCTTTTTAGCTTTCACAATGCTTACTGCACTTCGGAATTCTTTTATATTCTTAGATTCTTGTTTGTGAATTTTGTTACATCTATCCTTTTTATTTGTTTAATTCGTTTAAAATTAATAGTGTACATATTTGGTTAAAATCGATTCCCTATTTTAGTTTTCGAAACTTGTGTTGTATGGTCCAATCGATTGTGCAATCGATTTTCGAACGTAAAGTGACAGCCCTAATGTATTTCGGGGGAAGTAAGGGGAGAGGAAGTTCTGTGTGTCACAGATTGTGTATAGCCTAGCCTACTTTTAAAATTTGCTAGCCTACTTCAATGGTAAACTTCTCCTGGTCCTTAAAACGACGCCAGGATATTTCTAAAAGTTCGTGCTTTTGACCGTTCGTGCCCTGAAAGGTAAAACCTTATAGCGGCGTGGATAAAGGGAATGACTGCTAATGTGTTGAATCTTCACCTAAATAAAGTAAGGGTTTAACAGTCAAAACGTATGTTTATCCGTGAAATTTGTTCACAATATGAAAGTGTGGACTGTATACTGTCGAATTATGTGAAAACGTGAAATTCGACAAATTTTAATCTATATGTTTGTTTATAGTGGATTTTCTCAGAATAGCACCGTGCACAAGACGACTGGTTTCGCCTTGCAGGGTCACATATTAGGAAATGTGACAAACATCCTTGGACAAAGACCCATGGTTATCTTGCCCCCACGTACAGTATGGAGGATGGTAAAGATAGGCAAAAAATTACCACTGTTGGAGAGTTACAGAAAAAGGAATCATCTTTGGCTCACCAAGTCCCCCCAAAAATCTTACCAAAAGTTACCTCAGTGCTAATAGATTATTTAGAGGGCATGCCTGTCCAGTCATTTAATTACCAATGGAAATGTGCATTACCAATGTCTGTGCATTCCCTCTATTATTGTATCCAAGTTATGTTCCCAACTGTAGGGGGACCTTGTGAGCAAACCTTCTTTAGTGCTGCTTTAGTAACCCTTTGTTACTTAATTATGTTGTGGATCGTGTTTAGCTCTGATCGTATTGTCACACTTGAAAAGTTTCAGATTGATCCTCGTTTTTATTTATTTATTGTTGTGGATCATTTGTAACTTCATTGCAATTTAATTCAATGTACTGTCATTCTACCGTGTGTACTACCATTCTAACCGTGTGTACTGTGTAATGATGATGATGATGCTAGCTCCACAGTCATTTAATAGGCCTAATTGCTGCAATTTTTCTTTTATGCGGCTGAAAATAACCATGCTTTCTGATACTGAGCCTGTGTCTGTCACTCATCCTCTTAAAAGTGGAAGCTTGTGCGTAGCTTTGTTGCATTATACACAAATCCGATGAGCATTCTGTGGAGGCTGCCATCTTGTGGCAACGCCATTACTGAGCTGTTACTGGTATGTAAACAAACCTCCGTGATAACGCACCCTCAATGACAGCTACAGCCAGCCAGTATGGCTTGTTCGGTTGATGATGTTAGACAGTGGCCTCCGGTCACAGATGAAGGTACAAGCGATCTTACAGATTATTTATGAAAATAGCTTAGAGTAGAGAATGAGGAAATAAAGACATAATTGGGACTAGGTTGATATTATATCTACTTAACTATGCTAGATAGGCTAGCTAACGAGGAAACTATAAAAATATCTGTCCATTTGGCAACAATAAATAAATGAATGGATATCAAATAAACAAATTCATGTTTTTCATTTGTGACCATTGTTTATCTAATTTTCACATTTCAAAAGGAAAGGGTAAGGTACAGCTAACTGCTATCTGTGCAACCCGTATGGTAACGTTAGGCTACCAGACAGGGGCAGTCGACCCGGGGTATTTTGTGTATCTCACATTTTTTTTTGTTCCAACTGGTAATTTTATTGCTGCTATTGGAACAATTGAAAACGGAACATGTTTTCCCACTTGACATTATAAAATAAGTAGTGAGACAGTCGTAAATCGCGGGCTGTTATCCCAGTGGACGAAACGAATCCAATAGGAGGCACTGGCGCAATGCTACCCAGCAACAACTAATGTAACTATCTGCTCCCACTATGCAAACTCAACTTGTTCCCGCTATTTTAAGTAAAGCATAACAAAAGACATAGGTAGCCTACTAGCCAAAATGGACAGGTGACGGAACAAGTGATGGAACAAGTCTACAGGCCGGTGAGAATAAAAAAAAGAACAAACGGCGCGTCGGCTTTATCAGAAAGAATTTCTGAAATATGCATTCACTTGCCAAGTTAAAGATAACCTCGACCACCCACAATGTGTGATTTGCGGCGATGTTCTGGCGAATGAGAGCTTAAAACCTGTCAAAATGAAACGACATCTCAAAATACAGATGTCGGCTCAGCACCGTGGAGGAAAATCTCTGTGTCGCCGTATGCAGCATTCCTCCTAGAATTGACTTGCTATGTTCACGAAAGCATGCCCACCCTTCCCATTGAAATTGTTAAAGATAGTAAACCAGAAAAGGGAAATAAAAAAATACTGTTATTGTTATCGCCATAAATATAATTAATGTAACGTTGTAGGCCTAATGCTGCATGTGTATGTGTGCGCGCACTACGCACATAGCGCTCTGATCTGATATGGCGCCAGCCTACAGTGGGCAGTGCTTCGACTTGGCCAGCTTCACTCGCGGTCCGCACGTGGGATCACGCGGTATCACGCAACTTTAATTTGTATTTTTCCAGTGAGACGCTGCAACAACCCAAACAACCGGTAGATGGCTCAAGTGAGCAGGGTGTCTCGTAAAAAGAAATGGAGCCTGGAAAACCCTACACAGATTTCACTACAGACTTTAGCAGACTGGTTTAGAAATAATTTAATAGCCAGAAATATGCCTGCCCTGCCCTAATAAAGAAATATTTGGTTAACTGCGAGTGAATCCCGTTTGCAGCCGTAGAAGGATGAAGGACAAATTAAAACGCAGGACAAATTAAACATTCTGGTTTTCTCCGAGTGCAACGATGATAGATAGACATCATTTGGACAAAATATAGAGCATATTAACCTCCGTTGCTCAGCCAAATGCCTTCCTGTTACGTCCTGTTATCACGGAGTTACAAGCGATAAACAATTTTTGATGGTCACAAGTTTACTTCATTAGCGGTTTATTTTTTATTTTTTTTGATTATTAAATAATTTTTCATTTAAAGGTTTGACTTCGTGCTTATTCAGTAGAGCATTTAGTGTTCTCCCCAATCCCAGACGTTCACATTGCATGTTTGTTTGTAATGGATGCAACCGCGAGATAGGCTATGCGTTTGATGGCAATGAGTTGTTAACAGACATGAACCAAGACATATAGCCCAGCAGCAATCTAGGGACTGTTCGTTATTTATTGAAGGGGCCACCGGAGGAATTTTGAGTGCTTCAGTTGCAAGTTGCATGACCCTCTCTTGCCTGCTAGAAATTGTTCAATGACCCTCCGACAGAATTGTTAAAAAAGACATGACCCTCCCCTGCCAATTGTCGCTGTCTTCCGCCCACGCCACAGCCACACACTGTGATAACGTTCTTAAATCAATTTTTCCCGTGAGCTTGCATGCTACCAGTCCTTCCTTTTCAAATGTGTTGCGCCTGTTTGCACAATTTCACAAATAATCATATGTGATTAATAATATGACAAATAATCCCTGTGCACGGGGACCGAAACAATGCATGCCAACTTTTTCTGTGTTTATGTATTTTAACTTTCCCCCGCTGTCTTGCCGTTTTAATGTTTTCCTGTAGAATATCCCATATTTTTAATACTCTCATAACAGCCCTGCCATCGGGCCTGTCTCTGTGTTGCCCTGTTGCTACCCCTTGCCCTTCCAACGGAACAGATGTCTTCAAATCATCGTTTTCCTTGCTTGAAGGCGAACTTAGAGTGATGTTAACCTATTTAAGTTTAACGGCGTGATTGTCGTGAGAGCACGATTCATTGGCGCTTGCATGTTCGGCCTTATGTCTACGTGCGCACCTGAGGCTACTCAGCTACAAGAGAAAGAATTTCCCGTTTGTATGTTCACTGCAAGTTGGCCTACCATAACTTACCAACTCTGCACTGTAGACCCTAACTGGCTATTTATATTTTTCTGTGAAATAAGCAAATGTATTTGTTCAACTTTATGAAGCAGAATTACGCATAGGCTACTTGGAACATAATACATTTAACAAAGGACAGATGTATGTTGCTAGTGACAAAATATTAACTTTCAGTGTTTTACGATGTCTTTGTCATGGGGAAGTGTTTTTCCCCATGCATTTATTCTAGGTTACTGTCAGTGATTGACGCGAGAGAAGCGGGGTCTGTGTTGTGTTGCGTTGCATTAATTTATTTTCATTGGGCATACCTTGCCGTGCCGTCCACAGCTCTTCAGGTCTGACAAAGCCAAAATTACTCCTTTTGAAACAATGAGTGCAGGAAGCGCGTTTATATGGTTATATTGCTTGACGGGGGGGATCCCAAGCAGCTTTCAGCCATAAGGCTACTTTGAGAACATTTCAATTCACCCGACACTAATATTCAAAATGTTGAAAACTATTTTCGGCATAGCCTATAAAGCAGTTTACTTAAATGGAATTTTAGTTGTAAACAAACGAGCTACTTGGTGAGGCTTGGCCTCACAGATGCGCTCGTGCCTTAGATGGCCGGAAAAATCTTCACGATAGGCCTATCTAACCACCCGATCTAACCACCCGATTCACGTTGGCTGGGGGGAAGGGGGGGCCATCAGACATTTGTGACCAGTTAATCCGGCCCTGCCCCCAACAAATCACACCTTCCCACCTCTGACAGCTTAAAAGAAGTCAAGAGGACTCCTTACTCACAGACCTATTCACAAACCTGCGGCATTTTGCTGTGTTTTGAAATCCTATGCAGCTACAGGAGCTTCCAATCGTGAGGAAGCAATTTTGCATTGTAGGCATAACTAACATGCAATAACGCCGCCAACAACAACCAAAACTAGGCTAATCATTGTCAACATGTAAATTAAATGTAACATTATTGTGAATCAAATTCTCTTTTGCAAACGTAGGCATAGTAACAGAATAATTTAATAATGTTACAAAGACACTACATCAATCCGTATGTTTCATTAGGCTACTAGGCTGTTTTGCCTTGATTAATTTAGGCTAGGCCTTTTTATTCAGGGCCGTATTCACAAAGAATTTTAAGGCTAAAAGTAGCTCCTAACTGGCGAATTTAGGAGCAACTCCTAAAAATAATGGGCGTTTCACTCCTAACTTTAGGACTCCTAATTTTTTCACAAAAAGTAATTCACGAAGCATTTTAGACCTAAAAGTAGCACCTAAGTCTGGGACAGCTTAAGTCTAGAGGACTCCTAACTCACTAAGACCTATTCATAAACAGCTTTTTTGTGGCATTTTAGTAGCGATGTTTTGAAATGCGTAGCCTATGCGCAACAGGAGCTTCCAATCGCGAGGGAACAATTTTGCATTAATGAAAGGGATGCAATAACGCCACCAACAACAACCAAAACTACTCATTGTTAACATGTAAATGAAATGTAACGTTTCATTGTGAATCAAATTAAAATGTTCTCTTCTTTGCAAACGTAGCCTAGGCATATGGTGACAGATTAATTTAATAATGTTGCAAAGGTAGGCTACTACATCAATCCATAGGCCTATGTTTCATTAGGCTACTAGGCTATTTGTTTTGCCTTACTCTTTATTCATTTAGGCTAGGCCTTTTTATTCAGTTATTAATCATCTTCCGTCCTTCGCACTACTTGTGTAGCGCACACATTCTCCGACCTGTCACCTGTCACTCATCATCGGAAGAGAGGTTACAATCGTCAGCCAATCAAGGTGGTCACCTCAGTCAAGCTTGTGCATGAGTAATGACGTCATCCATAGCCACGAAGACTCACTCCTAGTTTAGATAAGATAAAAGCCTTTGTGAATAGCCTACGGCCCCAGTTATTCATCATCTTCCGTCCTTGTGTAGCGCACGCATTCTGAGACCTGTCACCTGTCACTCATCATCGTAAGGGAGGTGTTTGGAATCATGCCCGCGTTACAATCATCAGCCAATCAGCCAATCAAGGTGGTCACGCTTGCCCATTTACCCAAATGAATGGTCGAATATTACTGATGATCATTGTTATTTAAGAACATGCAGTGTGCGTAGGGTACCAAAAACATCTTGCTCGTAAAAAAACATCATAACGCACATTCTGGCGGGTCTGTTATTTACTGTAGGCTGCGCAAACCACAGGCCTTTATTTTGGGCATTTCATTCATTCATTCATTCATTCAACCTTTATTTATTCTCGGAGGGTCATTGAGGGAAGCCCTCATTTTCAATGAAGCCGAGATTACAGAAGCGAAGCAAAGCGCTCCACAAACAAGACAACATTCGAGGCCTTCTGTTGAAGAATTTTATATAAAGCCTGCGCTAACAGTAATCCTCCTGCCCCTGATAGGCCTACCACAGCTGTGGATAGTGTGGAATGTTCAAGTAATAACACAATCCAATGTGTGTCTCAATTGTCTCCCGCTGACCACCTCACACATTTCTCTAGATTTTGCAACGAACTTACATGACACAATGCCATAAAATATGCCAGTTTTAGGACACAGAATAATGTTTGTAATGATACCAGGTAGGCCTACGTTCAACAGTAACATAAGTGTAATGAGCTATTCATTGTCGAAGGTGCATGGTGAAGTGAAATTCTTACTTTGGAAAACAAACATTTGCCGATATCATCGCCGATCATCAGAATATTGCAACAGATTCTGTGTTCTTCGACTGCAGGTAACTTGTTAAGCCAGTGGTTCTCAAACTTTTATTTCATTCCCCACTTTGATCAAGGGGCATGACTGATGATAGTGGAGATAACGTGTTATCCCGAGGCTTTTGCAAGTCAGCATCTTCGACGGTAGTCTATTAAAAATATAAGTTTTCGATGTCCCAAACGGAGAGCCATACTTTATTGTTTTTAACGATCTCAATGCTACTCACAAAAATGTAGGCATGGGGACATGATGAAGTAGGCTATCCAACTGTCTGTGTTAAATTATTGTGATTACGAGCCAGTGGTTTTCAAACATTATGCGTGACTCGGACATCTAACTAAATGCAACAGGCTCATATCGTCCTCGCATTCGCAAAATGAGGACCAGTGTTTTGTCAAATTGCAAATAGCTATTCGTTTTAACGATTTTTTTATGATAGTATGAAGTGCTTTTTGTATAGGCTACTATCTTAATCTTGGAATATGGGGAGGGAAGTGGCGCGTCTGCAGTCAGCCAAATATGAATGTAATTCTGCGGCATAAAGCAGATGTATTTGTTTATTGTACAGAAAAATAAAAATGACATGTCAAGCAGTCAATTGACTACATTGCAGTCAAGAAGTAGGGCAAATTAAGACACTGTTTTGATTTGTGTAGTTGCGTTACCCCCAACACTGACAATAACATAGACAGCAAATTAAGATATTTTTTCGTTTTGTGGAGCGGCACCGGTAGGCTATCAAAAGCAGATTTCGATTTTCGCTACCACCGTGTAGTCAAGCCTTAAGCCATACCCAAGTAGCCTTAATCAAGGTAATGTTTAATTACGATTTATTTTGTTATTGAATTCGTAGGCTGGGATTCCTCTTCCTCTAAAGGTAGCCTAGCCTCCTGCTTTTTCAGAAGGGGCGGCAGTCAGGCTACTGACAGAGCGATGTACAGTGAGAGAGCGACGCACAGTGGCTGAAAGTGGTACTAAAGCTTCACGCAGCTTAACGCCTCGTAATGCGCGACTGAAGTGGCCATTTGAAAGCGATGCCCACTGTACACTTGTTTAATCGTGATTGTTTGGTTTTCTCGGTTCTTGTTCATATGGATTAAATAAAACAAATGACTTTGTTTTCTAGTTTTTTCTTGATTTAGTTGTTAACGTTTGAGGGGGGTATTTGAGTAAGGACTTAGAATGGGTTTGGGGAAAGTGGGGTCGCCAGACCTCGCCATACTTTTTTGTGGGGTCGCCAGACAAAAAGTTTAAGAACCACTGCTCTAAAGCATGGCTTGAAATGACCCTCACAGAATCCCGGGATCCCTTCGTCAGATGTGCTGCTCCCACCTTATCCACAGGGAGGAGGTGGGGGCCAGGGGAAGCAGTGGCACAGGCAAAGTCCACTCTGAGACACCGGGACATAGTGAGCCAGGTCCAACATGGCAGAGGGGGCCTAGGGTTGGCAACAACACCCACATGGAAGATGGCTACTCCAGCTGAATGCTTGGTGCGAGCTGTGGAACATGGAGTCTAATATGCTGAGCTTTACCATAAGAGCCACATGATGTCCTGCCATCTCAAACCATCTCTGGTTTGGAGAGGATCCAGCCTGTCTCCAGTGTCTTGCCCCAGCAACCCTGAAACACATCCTGGTGGGTTGCAAGACCAGCCTTACTCAAGGCAGATACACCTGGCGCCACAACCAAGTGCTGAAGTGCCTGGCTGCTACACTGGAGAGTAAGAGGGTTACTGTCAACGTCATGCCCTAGAAGCTCAGACTACCTTCCGCCAACCAACATCCTTCGTCCGAGAAGGGGAGAAACGGGTGACCAACCGATCGCCTTCAGACTCATGCCCACTGAACGCAGCCTGGGACTGGGAGTTGACAGTCCCCTGGGAGGAAGCCATCGATGATGCATTTGAAAGGAAAAGGTTGCGATATGGAAACTTGGCTGACAAAGCTGAGGACCGGGGCTGGAAGATAAACGTGCATCTAGTGGAAGTGGGCTGCAGGAGCTTTGTAGCTAGTTCCACCACAAGGCTACTAAAGGAGGTTGGTATCAGAAGACAGGCTCAGCGAAAGACCATCAAAGGCCTTGCAACTGCTGCCGAAAGAAGCAGTCACTGGCTATGGCTGAAGCGGAAGGAGACTGCATGGGATGCCAAGTGACCTCATGTGCCAAGTGCGACACACACCCAGGTCTGATCAAGGTGAGGGTGTTTTGTGATAAAAGGCCGAAACACCCAATGAAGCTGGGGTGCACAACTGATGATGTGTCGTATTGGACACATCACCAGGCGTTCATCCCCCAATCCAACCCCACCCGAGAGGACATCTCCAACAACAACATTTGTGCTGATTCATCAAGGGATTTTAACATCTAGTCCTAGTAAGCATACTTAGTCAAGTTTTAGTCAAAAGTCTTTAATAACAAATTATATTTGATTACCATTTTAGTCAAATGTGTTTCACACATCTCAATAAACCTCTGAAGTTCACCTACAAAAAAGAACCAAAGCTGCCATCTTTGCCCATATAAGGAGATCCGGGTGTTAATTGAAGCTAACTGCCTATGGCAAGTTGCATTGTAAGTTATCTCTGGGGTAGCAAAGATCAAAGTGTGCCGTTTTTACATACCGAAGATCACAGTATCCACTCGAAGGCAGAGGATACACTGTGTAGAGCAAAATGTCTGCATTTCCGATTTTTTCGTCCCCACGACAGTTTAACAGGTGCGATAAATCAAAATCCCCATGTTATTTTCCCATAGAAAAAATATAAAAATACCAGATCTCCTTATTTGGGCAAATATGGTAGCTATTTTGTAGGCAAACTTCAGAGGTATATTTCCCCCAAATATTTTATGTCCACAGGGCTTCCCGTCAGTTATAATTACTCATTCTGACTTTTTGTCAGTCAGTACCTAAATTTACATGCTTAATTAAGTCGAGCTACAGTTATAGCTCAGCTAGAGGATTTGACTGGACCACTGTCATTATCTCTGTTTACATGACGAAGGAAAACCCCTTTTTTTGACCCAAATATGAATGTCTTACTCCGCTACACTAGATGGTGTTATACGCCCAAACACCACATATTTCCCAAACTTTCCATACTGGCTTCATTAGCTTACTTGCTAGCGAACTTTGCATCGTTCAGGGGTTAGATGATCTACCTTTTCAGTCATATATTAAAATCAATGTGTTTTAATACAGAGCAAATGCAATAAAGGTTTATGTACCATGTTCATGGCATGGAGGAAGATAAGACAGTCTTTATGGCATTATACAGTGGGCATCGCTTTCAAATGACCACTTCAGTCGCGCATTACGAGGCGTGAAGCTTTAGTACCACTTTCAGCCACTGTGCGTCGCTCTGCCACTGTACATCGCTCTGCCTGCCGCCCCTTCTGAAAAATAAGGAGGCTACCATTAAACATAATTGTTGCCGAGAGTAATCCCAGCCTACGAACTCAATAACAAAATAAATCATGTATAATTACACATTACCTCGATTTAGGCTACTTGGGTATGGCTTAAGGCTTCACTACACCGTGGTAACGAAAATCGAAATCGAAATTTGCTGTCTACATTATTGTCAGTGTTGGGGGTAACTCAACTACGCAAATCAAAACAGTGTCTTGTGTGATAATTGAGCCAGTAGAGAAATAACTGTTCAGAATTAATCTGTAGCCTTGGGTAGGCTTCTGCAGAAAACAATGTTGTTGCCGATTTAATACTATCTGGCGACGTTTTTAACAGGCTACGCAATAGAGGCTTAGATAGCCTGTACAATAAACAAATACATCTGCTTTATGCCGCAGAATTACATTCATATTTGGCTGACTTCTGCAGACGTGCAAAAAAAAACCTGCCAGACCATCCTTAAAAATATTTTCGTTTGCCGTAACCCGACCGACCCTGTCAATTTAGAACCGACCCAAATATTATTTTTTTCCCCCTTTTAGTCTGACCGACTTGCCGGTTGTTGTTTTTACTCTAAACAACTAATACAAATAAAATACTATTTATTTTAGTAGGCCTAAGTATTGTGAATATAAATTGCCTACATACAAACGTAGGCTCTCTTAAATAAAACCCTGTGGCGTCATCTCTACACCATTGGTTTATGCATGTCACACTATGGCCTATACGCTTCGTTTCATTCACACAAACATCTCGACTCAACGTTTATTACTTGGCACGAAGCTCTGGAAGAACTGTGCCCAGATCTTTTCCCATTCTTTCTCCCCTCTAGTCTAACAGTGACCATGTTGAAGAATTGAAATTGGTTGTGGTCTATTCAGCATTTCTCAAAATATGGGATCAACCCAGATTCGAACTCTTGGACAGGGGACTGATAACTGCTGCGTAATGGCGGCTGTCATCAGCCGGCCTTAACGCACTGCGCCACAGAATTGACAGCATGGGTGAACAGGGATAAATAACAATAGAGTACACAACTGTTTCACCAGCACATTTAAATGACTTGACCAAAACCGTGCATAACTGGAGGTAGGCTACACCTGTTATCTGAGCAGTCGTATGTCCTCATTTTGCGAATACGATGAGTCTGTTGCATTTCGTTAGATGTCCAAGTCACGCATAATGTTTGAAAACCACTGGCTAGTAATCACAATAATTTAACACACGACAGTTGGATACTTCATCATGTTCCCATGCCTACAGTGGGCAGTGCTTCGACTTGGTCAGCTTCCCTCGCGGTCCGCGCGCGGGATCACGCGGCATCACGCGACTTTAATTTGTATTTTTCCAGTGACTCTGCAACAACCGGCAGAGGTCTCAAGTGAGCAGGGTGTCTCGTAAGAAGAAATGGAGCTGGAAAACCCTACACAGACTTCACTAGCCTACAGACTTTAGCAGACTGGTTTAGAAATAATTTAATAGCCAGAAATACGCCTGCCCTGCCCTAATAAAAAAATATTTGGTTACCGGCGAGTGAATCCCTTTTGCAGCCGTAGAAGAAACGCAGGACAAATTAAACATTCTGGTTTTCTCTGAATGCAACGATGATAGACAGACATCATTTGGACAAAATATAGAGCATATTAACCTCTGTTGCTCAGCCAAATGCCTTCCTGTTACGTCCTGTTATCACGGAGTTACAGGCGATAAACGATTTTTGATGGTCACAAGTTTACTTCATTAGCGTTTATTTTTTTGATTATTAAAGAGTGTTTTTCATTTAAAGGCTTGAGCCTTTAGTGCTCTCCCCAATCCCAGACGTTCACATTGCATGTTTGTTTGTAATGGATGCAACCGCGAGATACGCTTGTCATAGGCGCCGATACCGTGGGTGCTCCGTCTCTCAGGCACCCACTGAAAACATTGAGCACCCACGTGTGCCGTTACAGTCCCGGCTAAATTTACATTAATTTAAAATCAAACATTGCAGTTTATGTTCAATTCAGCATCTCTCATAATGTGATTGGATATGTTGCTGTCAATTCCCTACTCCATATACTAACCACCACTGAGAGCATCTCTCGTATGAAAATTCCTGACACTTCCCACCTGAAGAATTAACGCAAGGCTTTGTCGGGTCTTCAGCCCCGAATGTTTAAAATGTATATAGCCCTGAATATCATTTTAAAAGTAGTCTGACAAAGCTTATTGTTTTGTGACACAGCTAAACACTGGTACCTCATAGAACGTCTATAACATAGCCTAGGTGGTCGCAACTCACAAAAGTAAAGCAAATAGAAAGAACTCACGCAAATCTAGCCTACAACACGCAGACAGCTTCATGCGCAGGGGAGAGAGCGCGCGCGCACACAGGTGCTTTATGATTGTTGGCTTCTGATGGTATCTTGCTAATTCACTGAACTGCATTAGGTGACACAAATGGTATTGCCTTTATCTTATAACTCCTTGTCTGAGCGACTACCAGGCCTATGGTTTTTAAAAGTCAGATGTTCCCTGACAAAGACATTAGAAAATTAGGAATGTTTATTGACTTGAAAAATACACAAATTTTTGCAAACTCCCTTCATTCAACCCTTGAAGACATCGCGGTCTGGTGCGCTATGTAGATCGTTTCTCGGTACCATTAAATTTCTCAGAATTTAGGTCTACTAGGCCTACAATAACGTCATCACCAAATACATCTTTTATTTTTAGTTGATCAACCACAAAGAGTAGCATAGGCCTACTGTGCACAGTGCACTGACGACTGTAGCAGCCCAAGGTAACCAGTTGTTGTAGATGAGAGGCAACCCCTTGTTTCAGATAGCCTGGACAACATGTTACCTGGGTGTTGCCTACGTTATTAATTAATGGTAGCCTACAATAGTTAATTGATTCACGTAACATATTAGTTGGTTCAAAGAGTAGGGAATCAGGGTGGAGAGAGTCACGCGTGTGTTGCTTTTGCGGGATCGAATCCAGTTTAATGCTAGTTTTCAAAACATATATTTTTTTACATGTCTTTTGTCCGAGTGGCTGTAATGTAGCCGAGCGCTCATGGCGTATGAAAAGCGACTTCAAACCGCCTAAAACAACTTGTTTGTGAATGTCTGACAACTGCTGCAGCGCATGCACGCGCAAGGAAACCAGTAGGTGGAGAAACCAGAAGGCACACAACACCGGAACGATTTTAAGGCTATTTCGCATAGGCTACTCAATGGTGCTATTTCACACGCATTATAGCGACCCCCACTCACCGGGGTTAGGTGGAAGGTGTTAATAGACGATTGGCGTAGCCTACAGTGGACTAGGGCTGTCAAAATTGCTCATAAATGACGTTCGAATATCCCCTCTAAAATAAACACATGTATTCGAATATATTGGAATATCTAGGCTATATTATTTGCACATTATGTCAGTGACGCGCATCATGTCATCTGTTTTTAACTTTTTGTATGGTTATTGCTTGACAGGGGGGATCCCAAGCAGCTTTCAGCCATAAGGCATTTCCTAATTCACCCGACACTGATATTCAAAATGTTGAAACTATTTCGGCATAGCCTATAAGCAGTTTAATTAAATGTAATGTTAGTTGTAAACAAACGGGCTACTTGGTGAGGCTTGGCCTCACAGATGCGCTCGTGCCTTAAAGGAGAATTCCGGTGTGATATTGACCTAAAGTGTATTGAAACATGATACCGAGTGTGAACGTATGTCTCATAGCCCATCTCGGCTTGTCCCCTGCACTCCAAAATCTGGTGCTAGTTAGCCGATGCTACCAACAGCTTTTTCAATAGTGGTGCTTCGGCATCGGGCTAGCCATGCAAATAAATCACTGTTTTACACCCATTTACGAGGCTCAATGTATCTCCACACTTCATTGGTAGACTTCCGAGGGCCCTGACATTTAAAACGAGACATTGAGAACTTTGAAAAAGCACTGGTAGTTTACTTACAAAACGATTTATACAGACAGTATCTTCACGAAGTTTAGCGTTTGCAGCCATCTTGAATTTAGTCACGATAAGTCGAGCAACGAGTAAGAATGAACAGGTATGATAAGGGATCAGATTCCAAAAAGAATTCAGTGGAAATGCATGGATTCCAGTTTCTTCAGCAACTGGAATCCATGCATTTCCACTGAATTATTTTTGGCAATGATATAGGCAAATGTTTGTTTTCCAAAGTAAGAATTTCACTTCACCATGCCCCTTCGACAATGAATAGCTCATTACACTTATGTTACTGTTGAACTGTTGATACTGTTGGTATCATTACAAACATTATTCTGTGTCCTAAAAACTGGCATTTTATGGCATTGTGTCATGTAAGGTCATTGCAAAATCTAGAGAAATGTGTGAGGTGGTCAGCGGGGGACAATTGAGACACACATTGGATTGTGTTATTACTTGAACATTCCACACTATCCACAGCTGTGGTATCGGGGGCAGGAGGATTACTGTTAGCGCAGGCTTTATATAAAATTCTTCAACAGAAGGCCTGCCTCGAATGCAGGCTTGCCCAAAATAAAGGCCTGTGGTTTGCGCAGCCTACAGTAAGTAGGTTAAATAACAGACCCGCCACAATGTGCGGTATGATGATTTTTTTACGAGCAAGATGTTTTTGGTGCCCTGCATGTTCTTAAATAAAGAAGTCTGATAGGGTAAATAAATAAATGAAGTCTGTGTAGGGTTTTCCAGGCTCCATTTCTTTTTACGAGACACCCTGCTCACTTGAGACATCTACCGGTTGTTTGGGTTGTTGCAGCGTCGTCGCAGCGTCACTGGAAAAATACAAATTAAAGTCGCGTGATACCGCGTGATCCCGCACGCGGACCGCGAGTGAAGCTGGCCAAGTTGAAGCTCTGCCCACTGTATCTCATCAAGAGGGTATATGCTTTTAGAAAATACATAGTTTAGGGTGTTTAATCTGTTTGCCAAATGTATCAGCTTTCCCTAGATTTGCCTTTACAGAATAGAGTATGTTTTATGCATAGTGTGGAGGAAGACAGGAACATAAGGCTCTGTGTCACTGGATACTGGACTTCCTGAGGAATATAATTCAATCAGTCAAGGTTAACAATACAACATCATGCCCTCTGACCCTCAACACTGGAGCACCACAAGGCTGTGTGTTATCTCCTCTTCTGTTCTCCATCTACACTAATGACATGAGATCTCACCATCACTCTGTCAAAGTATTGAAGTATGCAGATGACACCACCATCATAGGCCTCATCACAAGGAGGTGAAATGGGCTACGGACTGGTGTACTGAAAATAAGCTCCATCTTAACGCCTCAAAAAACAAAGAAATGGTTGTGGACATGAGAAGGTGGCCTAACACCAAAGCCCTGTCTATTATAGGTGAACAGCCTATAACTTTGACTGACTCCTTTAAATTTCTTGGCTCACATATCAGCCATAATTTGAAATGGGACATTAACACCACCCACCTTATCAAAAAGGCGAATCAGAGACTTTATTTCCTAAGACAACAGAAAAAGTTTAATGTCAACAAAACCCTTTTGCTGCTCTTCTACAAAGCCATCATTTAAAGCATCATCACATCTTCAATCACCGTCTGGTATGGGAGCTCTGACAGTCGCACCAAGAGGAAATTAGAGGGAGTTGTCGCCAAAGCCTCCAACATCACTGGTTGTGACCTTCCATCAGTCCACTTTCTGTATGCTGAACGCAGCTCTGGAAGACGTTATAGATCTCTTAACACTATCTACTTAATCCATGTTCCATATGTGTTGTGCATGCATTACTTGAAAAGAACTAGCTCCATTTTACAGTATGTATGAACAGTGAAGGTAACGATCTCTTGTGAAAAACGTGAACTTGAAGAAGTGAAAATTGAACAATATGAACTATGAATATTGAACAACTTGAAGCTACATCTATAAGTGTGAACATGCTTAACAAAATATAGGAACAAAACATGGGAACTAAACGTGCATTACGAATATAATCAGTGGGAGCCCTGCTTGTTTCCCTGCAACAAGAAGCTTCCATCTGGGGGTGATGGAAGACAGTGACACCCTCAGTGTGTTTGAAATGTCCAGTCGATTGCGCAATTTGTCTAGTTGCAGTCATTGTCGAAAACCCGGCCTCGCATAGATACGTGGTGGGAAACGTTTTCAGCGCTTTTACGGCTATCTCGGGATATTCTGCTTTGGTTTTGATCCAAAAACCTGCCAGAGAGGTTTCCTTATACATACTCTTAAGACCACCGTCATTTGCAATTTCGATCAACTGCTCTTCCTCCTGCGCTGACAAGTTAGGACTATTCGGGATATTGACAAATGGGTTGCGGACCCACTCATTGGTTTGCCGTGGATCTTTGAAGGATGGGAAGTAACGCTCAAACTCATTTGAGAGCGCAACAAGGTGATCGCGCACCAGCTGCGAGAGAAAGGGCCCTGCCTCAGTCTCTCCCAAAACCCCCACTACTTTTTGGAACATATGAAATACACCCTGGTCCACTTGTCGTCCCTACAAATCAAGCTTGGCTTTAAATGCAGCGACTTTATCTGCCAGTTTAAAGACAGTCGTCATTCTTCCCTGGAGTGACAGGTTGAGGTCATTAAGCAATCCGAATATGTCACACAGGTAAGCGAGTTTTGACACCCAGTCCTCATCACTAAAAAGTGCAGCTAACAGTGACTTTTTTTCTGTAAGAAATCTCTGCAGCGGCTCTCGCAACTCAAACACTCTGGCCAGTGACCTGCTAAAGATGCTTGTTTTTTGTTGCTCATTCTAGCAGTTTAGCTAACTTCGTGTGACACTACCGTTCGCCAAGAACTGATCAAGTGAAGTGAGCTGACCTGAGGCTGCACAGCGCTGAAGGCAATATGTAAAAGTGTTGAAGGCGGGACAGACAGACGTAAGAAAATAGACCTTGCAAAATGCAAACATGCGTGCAATCAAACAACTGCATATAGGCCTATGCCATGTAAAAACGTGACATTATTGCGAATTAAATTTAGTTTAGTTTGCATGCATTTTTTTTTAAACTCATGTCGATTACTGTTTTGGACAAAATTGTGCATAATAAAGGGGCATCATACAGGCCCCATCTGACTGGTCAGATTGACGATCAGTCAAACTCCTGGCAAGAGGTCAATCACTGCAAGTCTTGGAAAATGATTAACCGATACTTTAGTGTGACGTATATAATTCAGTGACCTCTAAATCAACACCAAACACCAAAAATACTTTCCTAGGCTGAATAATGCTTCAGATATAGCCAAAATTAGCTTCTATCTTGAAAATTACCCCTTTACTGGGGTCGGATTTTACTAGATTTTTAATATGTTATTAAGTACATCCAAAGGTATCATAATCACTTGAAAACCTTTTGTATAATTTTTTTTGGGGGTTAGGTGTTTTTTGTCATATATTGACCCGCCTATTTAAGCCTTACTTGAATAAATGAAGGCAAGATGCAGCTAATTCCAGCCTTACACCATACGATTTTCAAGTGATTTCACAGTCGGCAATTTCCAAAGTCAGAATGAAATCATAAGTGTTTTACTGGAGTCATGGCGCGCTCCCGTCAACTAGATTGTTTAGTGCCAATCTGAGCGGTTTTAAGTCAGTCCGAGTCAATCTTTTTCTAGTATTGTAAGTCTTTTAGTCGTGGCTCATACAAAAAGTGGCATGAACAACATAAAAAAGTATGACTTTGATATGAGTTGGCTATTGTTTGAGTTCCTGTTGATATCTAGTTGCAGTCATGTAAATAGTGACCCTGCAAGATCCCTAGTTGTTGCAAAATCATAGTCTATCATAGTCTAGGCTTAAAAACTCTATTACTTATCTTTAAATGTAAGATGTATGGGTGGCATAACTTGAGTTAAAGGCTTGAGCCTCAAGTGAAAGTCTATGTTAGTTTCAGCCATGCTATTTCGCACCACTTTCATTAGTGATGTTGATGGAATAAGCCGCAGGTGTAGTGATTCTGGGTCAGACTGGTTTTACAACCCGACAGAAGAATCATGATCTTGATAAGGAAAGTAAGACTTTTTTCCAAGTCCTCATCTGCACTATTCCTTGGTTTTCACACGGCATACATCAACCATGCAGAGACTTTCAATTACAGACCCAAAGTTCATGGCCATCTATTATTATTGTTTTTCAGCCCTGTCCTTTGCGTACAGAGATTTCTGAAATTATATATGATGAAATTCCCAAATTCATAGCTATTTTATGTAAAGGTCCCTTGTGTAACGTTTTCAGTTGTTTGTTAACAAAATCAACATTTCCCATTCATAAATGTGGCCCCATTCATGTTTAATTACCACAACCACCAAATCGAAGCATACCTATTGGCTTAGAAATCCTCATTTACATCAACATAGCGCAGTGTCGACTCACCATGTATGTGCACCATTTTAAAATAACAGTGGCCAGCAAGGGACATACATTCTACAAGTCATATGTCTTCCTAACAATTTGACATTAAAATTATATTTTCCAACAAAATAAATAAAGAGAAACATAACTTTGTACGTGACACCGTCTCACTTGATCTCTAGTTTCTAGACTTAGAGACAGTTGACAAACTAACTTAACATAGCTTTGCTAGAACTAGTAGACTACCACAAAGTTGCTGAATGTGTGTTATTTCAAGTTAGTTTGCAACAACATACAAGTTTAACCAAAGTCCTTAGCTGCTACCTAGCTAGCGAACATAACTAGCCGTTCCCATTCACTTTCTGTTTACTGTGCTAGCTAGCTCGGTTAACAGGCAAAATGAAACTATTTATTCCGTGTCCGAAAGAGTGTTTCATTGGCATCACACACAAGCAATGGCAATAATATAGTACACAAAATGTTATTAATATGTTGTTATTGCTTATTCAGAGAGAGGTTTATGCTTTGACGTGCCTAGGAGTCCAGAACCAGGCCAGTTTTGATGTGTGACAGCTCCCCGTAGTTTTTAACGAGGCAGCGCTTGAGACGTTGGTTGCTATATAACTCCTAACCATGGGAGAATTTCTTACACGAGGGCCTTTAAAGAACATTATTCCTAACTTGTACTAATTTCCTCGCTGAATACAATGCTAAGCTAAACAGTCTTTCAGTCACCTGTTGAATTCCGCCAAGGCTCTTGGTGCTCCAATTGCACCATATAGAACATTTCAATCTAGTTAAAGTCAAATAGTATCATAGTTATCACAGACAAACTCCAAAGCTTACCATCATTCTTTGGCATCACCACAGAGTAGCCCGTAGGGATTCCATCTGAAATATTTTAATTCAGATGAACAAAATCCTGCAAATCCAGCCTGAAAACAACTTTTTTTCCCCTAAGAGCCTTTAATTGAACTTAACTCTAATAAATATTCCCCCGTTTTACTGCCATCACCTGCGTTATCATAAACTCAAGAGAAAGCTATTAAAGGGAAACAACCTTTACAAGTGCAAATTTACATTTGGGACCAAAACAACATTAATTATAGGGCAGCCGTGGCCCACTGGTTAGCACTCTGGACTTGTAACCGGAGGGTTGCCGGTTCGAGCCCCGACCAGTGGGCCGCGGCTGAAGTGCCCTTGAGCAAGGCACCTAACCCCTCACTGCTCCCCGAGCGCCGCCATTGTAGCAGGCAGCTCACTGCGCCGGGATTAGTGTGTGCTTCACCTCACTGTGTGTTCACTGTGTGCTGTTTGTGTTTCACTAATTCACCGATTGGGTTAAATGCAGAGACCAAATTTCCCTCACGGGATCAAAAAAGTATATATACTTATACTATACTTAATCTGTGCTTTTTTGAGTAACACCGGAATATGCATTTACAACTGAAAAGCATGTAACAAAGCCTTTGGGGGCAACTTCTCTATGTCAAAGTAAAGTCGGCTCACATTGTTTACTTTTACATACAGAAATGGCAACAATGGGATATTTAAAAATTCTCTCTATGAGACTATTCTATCCTATTCTATGTCGGATCCATTCGTTTTTAAAGGCATTGTTCGACAAAGCTGTTGGTCGGCTTTAACCAAATCTTTCACTCATTAATTTCAGCCTGGCTCTGTCCACTTAGCCCTTGATCACACCTAACCATTTGCTTTACCACATGTGCAACACTGTGCATGTGTTCCCGTTATCAGTGGGAGATTCCGTTCTCAGACTCAAGCCCTCCTTTTTTAATGATGAAGTGTGACAAGTGTGAAGAATTTGCATTATTCTTACGCTCATTCTCAAACAGGTGGAACTGCATGCCCAACAGTCCCATGGCTTTGCAAAAGGAGTAGGCTGCAGGACTCTTCTTCTTTGGACACAGCTTCAGGATCTGGTAGGAGAAATTAGCACAACACAACAATATGACTAAGGATAGGAAATGATTTTTAGAAATTTTCTGTAACTGGATCTCACTGAAGATAGTCTTGCCCTAGACAATATTGAGCTCCTAAGGCTGTCTCTCACACTCTGCCACTCGCCCTGACAGCGGTCAAGCGAGTGAGTGACCTGCTAGCCCTATCAGCGAATCCTGCTTGCGTGCATTTTGAGTATAAAATCGTCCGTCATCCAAATCCCTACTGCTGACATCAGCACTTAGGCGTCATTGAGCTACCTGCTTTTCACCCTGATGTTCAGCAGGAGGAGATGTGGCTACACAAACTGGGCACACCGCTCCTGCACCAACCAAACACACCCCCTGGACAAGACAACAGCTGTTCATCTGCTACGGGGATCAGGCAGTCGGCCATGTGCTATCAAAAAACAAAGTCTCTCCCATTGACTGGCCGAGGCCATCATTCTAGCGTTTAGCATACCTTCCTCTGAATACTTAAAGAAACCGTATGTAAGAAATGTATTTCAATTAATCATAAAATGGCCCTGATATGTCACTAGACATTAAGAAATCACGTTCATTTTAAATACTTATATAACTGACAACAGTAGTCCGGCCAGGATATTGTCATTTAAAAAGTGAAAATATAGTGCAGTGTAGACAGTAGTATGCAGTTGGTTTACAGAAGGAGGTTTAAAGTAATACAAATTAGAAATAAATATGTGCAGTGTATTAGCAGTTACTTTAAAGAGCAGAATAAATATGGATATGTGATACAATGTACAACATGTACAGATATGTGCAATGTAGTAGCAGTAACAATATAATAGTAGTAAGAATAATATAGATATATGCAGTGTATTAACAGAATAGGAACATCACCACTATTACCAACCGTCCCGTATTTCCGACATCTTACGTGTATACACACATGACTGCAAAGCCAACAGTAGTCATACCTCCATCATCAAGTTTGCAGATGACACAGTGATCTTGGGCCTGATAAGTAACAACAATGAACAGCTGTACTTGGATCAGGTTGATGAGGTGGCACAGTGGTGTCAATCTAACAGCTTGACACTGAATATCAATAAAACCAAGGAAATGGTAGTGGATTACAGAAGGCAGCAGCAGAACTACAGTTACACCCCACTAATGATCAGCGGGCAACCTGTAGAGAGAGTCACAAGTTTTAAATACCTTGGTGTCCACATTACTGAAGACTTAACATGGACTGTTAACACTCAATATGTTCTGAAAAAGTCCAGACAACGACTCTACTTCCTTCGTCAGCTAAGGAAATTCAAAGTTTCTACATCCATCATGAAGGCCTTCTACACTTCAGCGGTTGAGAGTGTTCTAACTGGTAGCATCATCACCTGGTATGGGAACTCCACAGTTAGAGATTGTAGTACTCTGCAGAGAGTAGTGCGCTCAGCTGAACGTACTATAAGAACTCAACTCCCTGCTCTACAAGATATCTATTCCAGAAGAGTACTCCTAAGAGCCCAAAAGATTCTGAAGGACTCTTCTCATCCTAACAATGGATTATTCCTACCGCTGAAATCAAGAAGACGCCTATGTGGTCACAAAGCCAGAACTGAGAGACTCAGGAGAAGTTTTTATCCCCAGGCCATCCGAACTCTGAACTCACACTATACTGACTTTGCACACATTCACTCCTCAGCACTCTCAAACATTTCCCAACTCTGAACTCACACTATACTGACTTTGCACTCATTCACTACTCAGCACTCATGACCCCCCCCCCCCCCCCCCCACACACACACACACCTACAAGACTTTTAGCACTTTTACATCCCTCTCCCTATGCTACAGACTTTTTATTTATTTTCTTATTTCATCACACGACAAAACACACACACACACACATATCTGACTTTCTCCAACTTTTGCACATCTCCATAGAACTTTTATTTATTATTTTTGATTTCTCCTCCATCTACCCATGTCCTTGATTGCCTAGCCTTTCTGCCCCCCCCCCCCCCCCCAACCCCCACACACACACTTACATCATCACTGTCATCACTTCACATACATACAACACACTGCTTGCTACAGTAAGCCTCCTCTACATACTTGCTGCACACTGCCCCCCCCCCCCCCCTACATACACAGCACATTGTCTTCAGGATCTTCTCCAACACACATCCTCTACATACTTACAGCACACTGCCCCCACCTACACACTACACACACAGTCACTGCTCCACTCCCCTCCCGCCCACACACACATCTTCACTGTCATCACTCACATACATCATACAGTACTCTGCTTGCAATAGTAAGTCCCTGCCCCCCCCCCCCCCCCCCCCCTACATACACAGCACATTATTTCATCAGGAAGCTTCTCCAACACACATCCCCAACATACTTACAGCACACTGCCCCCCCCCCCCCCCCCCCCCCCAATACACAGCACATTGTCTCATGAGGAAGCTTCCCCAACACACATATTGCACACTGCCCTCTCCCCACATACACAGCACACTATCCCATCTCCCCTGTCATCCCCCCAACACACACACCAAGACCCCTGGCAGTTGGGTTAGCCCCGTGGATCTGCCCAAGGTTTCTTCCTTGGTAAGGGAGTTTTTCCTTGCCCCTGTTGCTCTTGGGTGCTCCTTGTTGGTGCCCCCCACCCAATCCCAATCCTCCACCACCTTTTTTATGCAGCCCTTGCCACTTAATCTACTAAACCCCTCTTCTACTGCACTCTTTACCCCCCCCCCCCATTAATGCACAAATAGGCTGACACCAGACATAATTTCACTGCATTTCTTACTTCCAGTAACTATATGCATGTGACAATAAACTTCCTTGTATCCTTGTATGTGTCACTTAATATTCATTTCTATACAAACCAAGACGGCAGATTCCTAAAGAAACGCAAGAACCCTTACCATAAGTGTATCTAAATTAGCTATGTACCAAAAATTACATGTTACCATGACTGGAAGAGCTGTGTTGTAAGGCTGCGTGTACAAATCCGCTTGGAGCTCCAGTGGAATTTTGATTTGCGACGAGAATTCTCGGTCTAACAGTTGATGAGCCAGCAGACCAGCACTAAACTCTGGTAAGAACCAAACTAGATTTTGTTCAACTCTACACTCCTATGGCTACTGAAAAATGTAAGGTTCATTTGTCAAATGATATTTTGAAGTATTAAAGGAACCGTATGCAAGAAATGTATTTCAATTAATCATAAAAGGGCCTTGATATGTCACTAGACATTAAGAAATCATGTTCATTTCAAATACTTATATCACTGACAACAGTAGTCCGGACAGGATATTGTCATTTAAAAAGTGAAGTTGCAGCCCTCAACTGATGTTGATGTTGTGTTTTGTCATGTCATGTTGTGTTTTGGCCTGATGCGCCACCCTCCACCTATCTACTAATCACAAAGTCAGTAGTGTTTCGGCATCCGGGTTGCCAACCTCAGCGGGGAGGGGATACAACGCTCTAGAGTCATTTCAAATTGATTGCAGTACCAGTTTTGGCCACAATCTTACATATGGTTCCTTTAAAAAACAGTGTTGTTTTAGAATTTTCTAACGAAAGGGTTGGTAATTGGTTTTACGATATTATGAGAAAAACAGAATAAATATGGATATTCAGTATGAACCATTGTTAAAATGTAATATGTTGATGGTCTTAAGGGTTGGCACAAAGAGGCAATAAACTGCAAAATTCCGTTTTGCAGTTTATTAAACCACCACCAGGGTGTTTGAGGTATCCTAGTGCAAAAAAGTAGAGTTCATCAAAATAAAAAAAAAGATATTTACATAACAAATATGGCTATGGGCAGCCACTACGAAATAAACACATAAGTCACAAACAAAATGGCGTGCGACTCCGGATGCCGCGACATGGACGCCGTCGTGCGACCTCTGCTGTGGATAACAGCGGGTCAGGTTTGTGAGTGTGCGTGAGCCTTGTCTCCGCCTGTTGACAATAATAATAATAATAATAATAATAAAAAAAAATAAAAAAAATGCATAAAATGTAAAATTACAAAAAAAAAAAAAAAAAGAATTATTCCTTGTTTTTATTGTTCTTTGCCCTATGCCAGGGGTGGGCAAACCTTTTGGCTCATGGGCCACATTGGGTTTTGAAAACTGGCTGGCGGGCCGCACAACAACCCCCCCCCCCCCACGACACACACATAAAAAAATACATTTTTAATAGCCTATAATTTAGTATGAAACGTATTTGTTTTAAAATATGAATTGCTTAAAAATGCTGCTAATTTTATGCTGTTTAACAAATGTATAAATTGTGCACTGTCGCTTTAAGACAGTCGCTTTAATTCACGTTTATTTCTCAATGATCTTCTGCCTGCTTCGCTATGGCTAGTGTACCTACAGCTGGGCTCTCTCACAGTTTTTAAATGGTCAGTAGTGGGAACTACTGTTGCCTTCATGATTTCCTTTTAAAACTTTCTTATAAGAAGGAGATATCAATTATCAACAATGACAAGCCAGCTGGAACCTGCGGCTCTCTCTCCTCTCGTGAGTGCAGACGCGTTCCCAATTAAATGGATCGCATAATGTTCACGTTAGATCTGCTGCAAAGGAGATAACTAAGAGTTAACTTAGTTTAACATGATGTTATCTCTATTTAACATGATGTTTTGACATTGACATAATGTTCTCTAAGGAGAGTGAAAAGCAGTTTGCAGTAAAGCTAACCAACGTCGTCTCTATCGCAGGAAAAAAATAGGGAGCAGCCTGATAACCAAATGAAATGTTCGGCGGGCCGGATGAAAGTGCTTGGCGGGCCGGATCCGGCCCGCGGGCCGCAGTTTGCCCACCCCCGCCCTATGCCATGTGAATAGTGACACTGTACATGTGTTTGGGCCCTCGTGACAGCTTGGACACTTGACAAGTCTTCCACACAGTCTAAACTGCCCCATCTGGCGGTCTGGAGGCAAGGAAGTAGAACGCTGGTTACGTATGTAACCATGGTTCTACGACTGGTGGAAGACCGCCAGATGTATAAGTCACTTGGGCCTCTGATTCTGGTGAGAAAAGCTCCAGGCAATGAATGGCGTGTACACAGCAATATATATATATATATATATATATATATATAGTTAACGTCACGCCATACGTCACGAGGTGACAACTTTGGTATAAGTTCTCGGTAAGAGATGCGGCTACGTGCAAGGGATTTCACACACAGTCTAAACTGCGCCATCTGGCGGTCTTCCACTAGTCGTAGAACCACGGTTACATACGTAACCAGCGTTTTACCGAAAATATTTGAAATAAACAAGCATATTACCACTAATTTGCAAAATCCGGAGAGACACAGGGCGTTGCGATGCGTCCGCGCCACCATCTTGATCGTCACACACTGACACTGAAGCTGACATATAATAGTCAAAACAAGTCTGTCTACACTTTGCATTGAAACTTATATATGCAATTAAAACTTATTTACACCCATATAAAAAATCTAAACATTCAAGTCCATAAGTAGAGTTATGTGTAATAAAGTGTAATGACACAGGAAAAAAGTATTGAATACACCTACTGGAATTTCTTAAATACTTTGTGAAAAAACCTTTATTTGTAATGACAGCTTCAAGGCATTTCCTGTATGACGAAACTAATCAGTCACAGTATTCAGGTGTGATTTTGGCCTATTCTTTTAAACAGATGGGCTTTTAATATTGAAGATTCCAGAGGGTTACATTTCTGGCTTTCACCATTGTGCCCTTGAACATGGTCTGGGGGCAATGGTCCTTGTAATATAAATGGCATATGTAAGTCGCTTTGGATAAAAGTGTCTGCTAAATGAATAAATGTAAATGAAAGCAAAAACCTGGTTTTATGAAGAACTGTCTCTGAAGGTTAGTATCTCATAAATACTAGTTACTGCAGGCCTTTGGGATCAGTTCAACATACAAACAACAACATACTACAAAGTCAAGACAAAAAATAATTACAGTTGTTATATGGCCATAAAAATCTCTCACCACAATGAGGTCATTGAAAAGAAAGACCTCCCTCTGATGGGCAGCCTGTTTTTGAGCCTTGTTTACATCAGCTACTTCAAAGAGTCGGCTGCAGCAGACAAGTCGCCTATGGGGTACTGAGAGCACCTAGGGAGAGAAAGAGATTTTTACAGATTTTACTTGACATAAATCATCTGTATGCAATTTTACCATTATTACTATGGCCATACTGTAGAACAGACTCACTGTCTTCATTCCAACGATGCTTTGCTCCACCTTGGTGACATAGGTGACATGATCCTCATTGGAGCGTAGTTCCCTCAGCTGTATACGCTCATAAATACCTACAACCGTATCCCGTGGTATATCAGCTCCATCATCCACACCTACAAAAATGAGTGAAATAAGTAAAGTATACAGTATATATAATTAGAGACAAAACAAGATACATAAGAGGCAAAAGAGACAAAACAACATTTATAACATGCCTTGTCTAAACTGACCAAAATGTCTATTGTAGAAGGTACAATGTTGAATCTTTAAGGAGGATTGCACCTGCCCAGGCTCAAACCTCAGACTGGGAGGCAGGTGTGCTAGCTAAAAAGCTAATGCTCCCATGGGTGCTTGCATCTGTCACCCAGTACTGTCGGTTTTACCTAGCTTGAGTTGCTAGCAGCCAGGCAGCTACAGCGCTACACTCTGGGGGCATGAACACTGACTGTTTTTGTTTTTTTGTACCGTCAGTACTCGAGACAGTGACCTTGAGAAACGGAGATCTATGTGAAAAATAGCCAGAATTCCCCTTTACGGCAGCAGGAGAGAGGTTTATGTACTTACTGCTACACACTTTTTCTATACAAAAAGGCAAAGGAAAATCTGGAATAGTTTATGTGAAGTTTATTTTATACATTCAGAGTTTTCTTCAATTTCTCAGGAAAAATACATGCTAAAAGCCAATCACAAATGGAATAGTGAAATCCGTCGTCTTCCATAACATCCCCTGTCTGTTGCAAGTAAAAATAGGGTATAGGACAGGTTCAACATCAACCTGTTACTTTGGATTTAGGTAGGCTGTGTTAAACAGCAGCTTCAAGTTAAGTAGCAGTTAGGTTAGTTGGCATAGTGGCTTACCAAGATTAGCAATGTTTAATAGACTTTCTGAATGGCTAGCTCATTTTGACATTTGCACATTGGTGTGATTTTGTTTTATGATGCTGGGTCTTTGTTTCTTCATAAATAGGTTTTTGCATGTCATTCTCATTGGCCTTAACTGTGATATATTTTGTTCATATAGCCGAGGGTTGCGTATAAAATAATTTAGCTAACTAGCAACAGCTAGCAAGACTTAGTACTTAAAAAAGTCGTAAGACGTAAAAAGTATTTTCCCTTTCCTTCCCTACTGTTACACTGCAACTCTCTGTGTCATTAACAGTCATTTTTGGCAAAAATTTGGCCATAAACTGGATTCAATTCAATTCAACGTTGCTTTATCAGCATGACTGTAGGTACAGTGTTGCCAAAGCACAAAATTCACTCAAGGTATTTTGGAATCAATTGCACATACACTGCTTTGTTTACCATCTCACCTCTCAAGTTCCGGATGAAATCCTCCAGCATCATCTTACGGTCAGGTTTAATGTTGGGGCTGTACATATCTGTGTTGAGGAGAATGATGGCAAAAGCCAAGATGAAGATGGTGTCTGGATTATGGAATTGCTGTACCACATCTGGGTTACACATGCAGTAGCGTTGGCTGTAAAGAAAGAACATGTGACAGGAAGAGACAGATGTCAACATGTATTGTAACACAGTCAAAGCTCATGTAGTATTTTCTCAGGTTCTGATTCACATGGTATACCATTCTATGCTGCAAGAACCTCCGAGAGTCCTTCCTTTCAGGTCATATCTCAGAATAAAGAACACAAGCAACACACAAAGCCACCTATTTCAACCAACCATTTATCAATCTGTCTGTGTATTCCAAAAAATGAATAGGTTGCTTAGATATATTCTTATGACATGTACATTGATATCAGCACCATGCTTTCATCTGCAATAGTGTTAAATTTATCCACAAGATCAAATATTTCTAGATAGGTGGAACACCATCTGTGACATTTTTACAGGATCTTCCAGGTATGGTGTTTTCCAACATCATTTCTTTTTCAGTAGGAGGTGCTTTTATATGTTTTGAGCTCTTGTCTCGAACTAGCCTGGGTGTTCCCATGCTGCCTTGCGCGCGATTTGATTCACACTGCTAAGGCAGCCTGGAGACCATGGAGCAAATTTTCGCCTGAGATAGGGGACCAATCACAGAACAAGGGGGAAAGCAAGACGATGATGAGCTATGCACAGACGCATTTGATAGACATCCGTGGCACCCAATAAACGGATCTGGGCATTTTTTTCAAATATGAGAAAATTAACGTTTGGTTCCCAGACCACGTCTCATTGAGAAGTGGTGGCGCTAGCCAGGCTAGTCTCGAACATGACCTGAGGGTCATTTTACAAAAGCAGAATTAAGAAATATAAGATGAGATAAAGTTGCTAACTTGACCTAGTGTTTTCTGGGTATCTTAAATGTAAATGTAATTTGCAGCCAGTGTCGTCTAGCACAGTGTTTCTCAAACTTTTTCAGACCAAGGACAACTTAACCAATAAAAAAACTCAAGGACCACCTAGCTAAAAAAAACCCCCATTAATCTACTGCAACAGTATATTACACAATAAGCCTACTCACTGAACCACCTTTCTTATTGTTTTTGCACCTTGCTAATTGTGTTTCATATGATTTAAATTGGCGTAGCTTACATAGGCAGTGTTGCAGATCTGTTTGGATTTACACTACCAGTCAAAAGTTTGGAGACAATTTCCATTCCATTATAGACAGAATACCAGCTGAAATCATTTGCATTGTTTTTTTACTCAGGCAGTTTTCAGATTACATTACGTGCTTACAAAATTGCAAAAAGGTTCTCCAATATTTTCTCAGTTAGCCTTTTAAAATGATATCAGATTAGTAAACAGAATGTGCCTTTGCACCATTAGATGAATGGTTGCTGATAATGGGCAATGTAGATATTGCATTAAAGATCAGCCATTTCTTTCAACAACAGTCAATCAGCAATTACAGTATGTAAGCACATAATGTAATCTGAAAACTGCTGTTCTGATTAAAAAAACAATGCAACAGTGTTCGGGTCTGGTGCTGGGTGTGTATGTGATAATACAAAATGCAAATCAATATTGAGTTAAGGATTCACTTTAGGCTACACAAATAATGATCCCTAAATGTCATATTTGGACAGGCTGTATAGGCTACTAATTGTGCAATATGTAGGCTATCCAACGAAAATGACTATAATTAAGAAGACATGTGACTAGGGCTGGGACAACGCGTCGACGTAATCGATGACGTTGACGCAAAAAATACGTCGACGCAAAATATGAGAGTCTATAGAGCATCACAGTCCCGCCCCTCCTCCGAGAGAGCTTAGTTTCCGGAAGTAAATTTCCCATTCATTTCTCCCATTGACGTTTTGGAAAAATCCGTATCTAAAGAGTTTTAGAGCATGTCTTAGGCTAATCAGCTACGGCGTAACTCATAAGCATACAACATATCATTTCGAGTGAAAAAACGAAGAGAAAGTCCAAAAAAAGTCAAAGGTACAAGACTGTGTACATATTTTCATTTCCGAGCGAAGGAACTACTCATCCCATAAACCACCGCGCCTCACTGAAAAATATATAAGCAGCACGAACCAGCGCGAAATCATTTCCAACCGGCGACAGCACGCAAACCCTTTCCTCTAAACATTGATTTTTATATAGTTAATAGCAGTTATTTCAGGAGTAATCGTGTAAATAATAGTGTTTTGGTATTGAATGTTATATTTACCATCGTGTATTTTATATTGTGTGTGTGAAAGCGGTTAACGTTAACGTTAGCAACATTGTGCAGTGCTTCGTATCTGACTGCCATCCTGATGCATGGACCGGTGCATGGTCTGCTCTTGGACCACCATATTCAGTTTATTAACTTGCTGTGAATTATTACACAAAACGTTCATTAAATGTACGAAGAAGTATTTCTAGGTTAATGATTGATGATATGGCTCATACAGTATGAAGGCAACAGTAGCCTAGCTAATGTTAACTAGCATTACCAACCTCCCTGCAAAACTCACCACACAACTTCGTAGGTTTGATAGGTCTTGTCCCTCATGCTGGCCCATACAAAACCCACAAGCTGACCCTCGACACACAACAGTCAATAATGTGACCCGATTTAAAGTGGTTTTCACCCCTTTGGACACTCTTGATTTCGTCCTTGAAACTGAAATATTCACGGGGGCATGGACGGTTTGCTAACCATTTTACTGCAGTGTCTACCCGGTGGTAGCATCCAGCTTTGCTATCAGCTAGCTAACTAGTTGAAAGGTTTAAGTTCTTAATGGGGATATATATACAGGGCTTTTTATGCCTTGACTAAGTTGATGTTTCATATAAACAACAATTCATGTTCATAGAAACAACAAGGTCACTAAAACATAATATATTTCATACCTGTGTTGCAGCATGTAGGCTAATGTTAGCAGCATTATAATGACATTCTAATGTCTGAAATGGCTACCTGAAAAGTTAAGTGTTCAAACTAGCATTTCCAGTGTTCTATTTGATGGTGTATTGGCCCTGACTAAGTTCGTGTGATATATAAACCACAATGCTTGTTGATACAAGTACCAATGTTCGTCTAGAAAGTTTCGCCATAGGCAGTGAAAGACTCCGCCATCTTTGTCAATAATTTTCGCTGATAAAGTTTCAAACTATGACCTTAACGGCCTTTCCACCAATCAGAGGCATCACTGTGGGATTGTTCAGGATTGTGGGTAATGAAGTACTTATCCAAGACATCGCGAATAAAAGACATTTATCTCAAAACGAGGTTAGTGCCCCGTGAACTTTTGGCGTCTATATGAGCATACACAATCGCTTAGTACAGCCGTAGCTGGTTTTGAGTCTACCATGTGCAGTTCAGTTTTTATGGCTTATACCCGAATTGTCAATGGAGAAATTGCATTGAATTCTTACTTCCGTAAACTCCTGTGGGCGGGACTGTGATGCTCTATAGACCTCTCCAGAATAAGTCCCGCCTCCGTAACTTCCGTATCCATCCAACTTCCTGGCGTCAATTGTCTATGGGAAATAACATGGCGTTTCGAAATATCATACCGGTAAAACATCTGTAGGTAGCGAAGTAGAAAAAGCTGGTGGGCAGATTGGCCTACACACTTCTGCCATCTAGTTTCCACTGGATTTTTTGATTGTCGGTGCCGTTTAGTACTTAAACGGCACCGTCAATCAAAAAATCCAGTGGAAACTAGATGGCAGAAGTGTGTAGGCCAATCTGCCCAGCAGCTTTTTCTACTTTGTCACCTAGAGTTTGACAGGTACGATCTTTCAAAACGCCATGTTATTTCCCATAGACATTTGACGACCGAAGGTTGGATGGATATGGAAGTTAGGAGGCGGGACTTATTCTGGAGAGGTCTATTCGTCAAGCATAACATGTGTTGCTAAATATTTTTAATTTTACACCTTCAGTGTTTTCCATACGTTGACTAATCTGTGGCTGGGCACCACAAAATCAAAACCGGCCACCACACATTGATGTTATGTTATAGTCCTACTATTTAAACTAGACTGCATTTCCGGCGGGAACTGCGAAAGTGTGCTTGCCCTGGTCCGGTCACCAACGTGAGCAGACAGTGACATACGCTATGCTGAACCTGGCTTGATCCAAGCATTCTAACAGTGCCTTTCAGTGTTGGAGCAGTGGCAATACCTCAAAAGCTCTATTCAACTATTGCCTTGCGGGGTGAATGCGGTTCGTTGGCTTTTACCTGTGGCCTGCCTTCGAATTTAGCTTCTATGACTAAAATCAAATCAATACAATAAAACAACAGCAGTGATTGGCTGCAAAAATAAATAATGTCACGCGTCTTGCACCTCTCAAACTGGGCTATCAGGTAACCTAGAGAAAAATTTGAAATTATGAAATATGACTAAGGCATTAAAATGCTGCTTGTTTGTCAGGATATTTTTTCACTGATTTATTTTAGAAATATGAGCTATGAGTGTGAATGTTATATATTCCATCCCCTAATTCTGTTTTACTGGTTTATTTGACAAATAATCTATATGGATTTGCTCTATAAAGACCTTATGTCTGGGATTGTTTTGAGAGCCTATTGATGTATCTCAGAATAAAGGAATGTCCACAACATTAGTGATGTTTTTTTTGTGTGTGTGAATGTATTTTACTTAACTCATTAAATTGAGCTGGATACTCATGAACGCATGTCTCTAATAGCCACAATAGGAGTAATTTTAGCAACACCGTATTTTGTGTGGCCCATAACGACCCAGTGGATCATGAAAACGTGCCAAAATTCACATTCCTTGCTTGTTGTTGGTACATTAATCCCATTCAGATTGCCACTTATCTGAGATGTAAGAGTTCAGTATAGGTTTAAGGTCTGGGGCAGGGATTTGACATTCTGTGACTTCTTCATTGAGGGCTTGCTTAGCAGCACTGTCCGCTTTCTCATTTCCCCTCAGACCAACATGGCCTGGGACCCAGCAAAAAACTACACTCAAGTTCTGGTTCTTTAGACGTTCTAGTTGATCAAGCTCAGCTTTGGTTGTACTTTTTGCGTGACATTAAAGCCTACTGGAAAGATTTTTAATTGCAATTTAATTGAATGCAATTTACTTTTACGACTAAATAAAATTAATTTATCCCTCTCACCCATAGTTTTCTATTTATTTACAAATGTACATAGGCCTACTGTAATTACATTTCTACATAGTTATTCTACTGATCTTTATACTATTCATCCTGCACATAAACGTATTCTTACTACTCTTATAATGTTGTTTCTGTACTACAATGACACTGTTTCCACACTGCACATAGCTGTATGTTATGTACATATCTGTTATAAATTTGTCATATTGAATATCCATATTTATTCTGTTTTATTATATTCTGTTAATACACTGCATATATCTATATTATTATTTCTACTATTATAATGTTACTGCTACATCTACATACATTATTCTACTTATTGTATGAGATAACTGCTAATACACTGCACATATTTATATTTAATTCATATTACTCTAAACCACCTTCTGTAAATCAACTGTATACTACTGTCTACATTGCACTATATTTCTTGACCTGTCTCTGTATATTTCATCACCTTTCTATACTTTGCATCACATTGTATGTATACTGTAGCTACATGAATCACAGCTAAGATCCTTGGTTGCTATGAAGGCCAGTCGTTCTAAATGGATGGTTACTATGGCCAAAGGCCAGTTATCTCTGCGTTGTCAAGCGGACATATCCTAACTTTATCCTATTTTAAACATCTCTATTTTACTTAGCCTACTTCCATACAGTGACTCCTATTAAGAAGTGGCCACTTCATTCGCGCTTACCGTGATTCACGCAGCAACATTATTAAATTAATCTGTCACCATATGCCTATGCCAACGTTTGCAAAGAGGAGAATCTTTTAATTTGATTCACAATGAAACGTTACATTTAATGTACATGTAAACAATGAGTAGGCTAGTTTTGGTTGTTGTTGGTGGTGTTACTGCATCCCTTAGTTATGCCTACAATGCAAAATTGTTCCCTTGTGATTGTTAGACGCATTTCAAAACATCGCGACGTGAAATGCCACCACAAAACATTGTTTGTGAATCGGTCTTATTTAGGAGTCCTCGCTTAAGCTGTCACAGACTCAGGCGCTACTTTTAGGGCTAAAATGCTTCCTGAATTACTCTTAGTAAAAAAAATAGGAGTCCTAAAGTTACTAGTGACGAAGTTATGAGTACAAGCATCTCATATCAAATGACCATGGCATTACGCTAAGCAACATAAATCTCATAACGTTACAGCAACATCTCCTCCCTATGACCTAGCTAGCTAGCTTCTAGCCACACAAGAAATGAATGATGTTAAAATCTCTGCTTAGCATTCTAATAACAGAAGGGGCACATTTATGTGGACCACTACAACATGACTCATTATGTCTGTAACGTTAACCCTTTAGGCGCCAGAGGTTTTTTTCCGAAACGATCAATTTTGACATCTTCATTTCAAAAGGCTATATCTTAAAAGTGATAAGAGATAGAGACTTTCTGTAAATTAGAGAAATATTAAGGATGACCCAAAGTTTATGAAGAGATTAAATGTTTATATCTAATTTGCATATTATGACGTCATATGGTGGCGGCCATCTTGGATTATAGAATTTTCATAAAAAGTCGCATGTTTGAATGATAAAATGCACCACTTCTTTCCCCCCAAAATGTCCCTCACCTTCTGTATGCTATATTGCACAATACTGAATGCTCAGGTAAATAGTAAGTAGTGAACAAACTGTGTAAATCATTACTAATAAATGGCAGAAACAAACCAAATGCATGTAGCGGTAGACTGGCCTTTTGCTGTAGAGATTTTCCATTTACTACATACAGTAGGCACTCTGATTCCATGTATGGGGTACATATATATTATTCAGATGACACACAAACACAAGTAGACAAGACCTGTTTAGTTCAAAAGCTCATTTGCCACGGCAAGGCACAGATCAGGAGTGAGATGACGAGACAAGACAAGAGACAATGTTAGTATTTTTTTTCTTTTTGTTGTTTTTGTTGATGTTTTTTTGTTTTTTTTCTTAGCTGACAAAGACACACACATCACAAGGACATGAACACACAAAAAGGAACACATAGTGTACTGTATGTCCTAAATGATCAGGGAAGTAGATAGCAAATCAACAGTGTAAATCATTACTAAATGGCTGACATTTTTTTTTTTTATGTAGCAGGCCTTTTGCTGTAGAGATAATGACTCCCTATCCCTATCCATACAGGGCCGGCATTCCCATCATCTTGTGATAGACTATGCATGACCTAATGTGTGTGTGTGTGTGTGTGTGTGTGTGTGGGAGAGGGAGAGAGCGTGTCACCACCTCCACCATCCGAGCAGCATGGCCAGATCTGCCTCGCGCGCGCCGAGTGGAGAGAATTTGCGCAGCTCGGACTAGGCCTACTGTCATTCTCATTGCGACTCCCCACACTGCCACTACATTCCCCCCTAACTGTCCTATGAGCACTTCGACCTCGTCTAACATACCCAGTGGCATTAGACAAAGGCTCCACCACGTTACTGTCGCCGCGATTGTGGAGAGGCACACGTTCAGAAGACAGAAGCTAGCGCTATGGATATTAGGCTACCTTCAGCCTCGTTCGCCACACCACTAACACCCTGCTAACTTCCCGATGAACACTCCGAACCCGTGAAACATTATTCCCACCAGTGACATTGGGCAAACGATTCAACGTTTGTGCTTGGTGTAAGCTAAACTATGGAGTAAATTCTCACTTTGTCCAGCTGCATCATTGCAAGGCAGGGACGCATCTGAAGCCTCACTAAACGAATCACCGTCATTTTCTGAAGTCCGCGAATAGAAGACCCAACACTTCATTTCAGGTAAACTTTTTTGATGCCATTAGACGATAATCTAATGCAAATACTCGCTGACGTTGACAATATCGCTCTGACAAAGTGGCTCACACGCACACTAGCTCCGGTATTGCACGCACTGATTCAATGCGCTGTAGCTAGAAAGTTTTGTTTAAAGCGTGTCCTTTTTTCGACTCGGGGATGACGTATGACATGTCTGCCATCTAGTGGAGTGGAAGTCGAACGAAATATGACACCCTATTTGACTAAATCGGCCGTTTTATTCAGTACCGCATCTTGTCGACTATAGTCGACTGTGGCGCCTAGAGGGTTAACTGTATAAAACACTTACTTTCATAAAGGAAGCACACCATCCAGCACATAGCCTACACATGGAAACCGATATTTTAGGTACTTGGCCACGAACTCAAAACGTGTCTCTCTGAAGCTCTGTTCTAGAATCTTTGCTCTGAAGTCTGTCCCCGTTGCTAAGCAACATCAAATAAACGAAATGACAGTCTTCCAGTATTAAATGTCTACGTGTGCTTCCGAATGGATGTGTGTGGTTTGCAATTAGAATAAACAAGAAATAACATTTCCAATAATTTCCCATGATAAATTACATAATATTTGCACCTTCCTTACTTGTGAATCTCACACCGTATTTCAAGTAGGCTACACTAGTGAAATGTAATACAACGTTGCCACCTAGCGTCCAGATGCTATTTAACATTAACGTGACATTGCTTGTTTATTCTTTCGTCAACTCCATGCTTTTAGGAAAACAATCTTTTTATCATAGTTCCCTCTTCAATGAGCGATTACCAGCTCGTTTTTGTAACAGAGATAGCTGTTTATTGTCCCTAGGTTTACAGAAACACCTATTCATATTAATACGTAGCCTATGGAGTGCTGCCGACCACTGTTCATTACATGGCCCAGAATGCCTTGCATGTCTTTACAACAAAACAACCCAGTAAAACCTAAATGCCCGTAAACATATGCATTTGCATACTTGTAACATTTTTAATAATACTCTCCCATCATGATATGTAACAATAATGAAAAATTTAATTTGAATACCGTCAATGTGAAAACAACTCTATTATGTAAGCTATATATAGCTACTGTTCTCCTTGCTATTTCAGTTCGTAAGTCCATACTATCCCATGGCAGAGCAAGGATTTCATGATTGGGCAAGGTTGCCTGGAGACATTGTGTCTGCTCTCTGAGACATTGTGCATACATGGAAGGCATTGTGATAGAAGGTTAATGGTGAAAAGGTGAATGGTGTGAGTTACCAAATACCCGTGGGTGGGTTTTTTTTTTGCCTATGCACCCTCACACTGGAGTCCCCAGTTCATATACAAAATTTGGTATCGATATGTGACAGTGTTCCTGAGATATGGACGACTTCCTGTTTCGGAGCTTCGCCGCCGATTTCGTTTGGCTGTGACGGGCAAACGCTTTCGAAAATCAAAAATCAAAAAGTTTCGTGGCGTTCGGACCAAATTTGTGACCTGTGAAAATTTAGTTTCGCTTTCTGTTCAATCCAATATGGCGGACGAACGGCACGCCCACCTGACGTCATCTTCGCGACCAACTTACACCGGTACTGACCGGACGTTTTAAAGTTGGAACGGTGTCTCTGTCTCAAAGGGCCTAGGCGCTAGGGCTGACAAAAAATTAGGGAGACGGGAAAAATAATAATAATAAAACTTAAGAAGAACAATAAGTGTGCTGCTTTGCAAGCACACTTAATAATAATAAATATAGCTGCAAGCAGCAATGCGGGGGCCTAGCAGTGCGCTATAGCAGGAATGGCGTTGCCATGGCATGAGCAAGCACTCACAGCAAGAGGCCAAATTACACCAATGTCCTTGTGCATTCTCACAATCAGCTACCATGTCCCTCTACCAAGTTTGGACTTCATACACCAAAGTGTTGCTGAGATGTGAGCTCACTTTCTTTATTACAGCACCCCTAGAGGCCAAATGAGACCACTTTCCTTGCATGTCCTCACAATCATCTAATATGTCCATGTATCAAGTTTGGACTTCATACAATGAAGCGTTGCTGAGATATGAGCCAGCTTCCTGTATTACAGCGCCCCCTATAGAGGCCAAATGATGCCAATTTCCTACTGTGTCCTCACAATCAGGTACCAAGTCCCTGTACGAAATTTGGACTTCATACATCAAAGCGCTGCTAAGATAGGAGCTCACTTCCTGTATTGCAGCGCCCCCTATAGAGGCCAAATGATTCCAATTTCCTAGTGTGTCATCATAATCAGGTAACAGGTCCTTATACCAAGTTTGGACTTTGTACACCAAAGCGTTGCTGAGATACAAGCTCACTTCCTGTATTACAGCGCCCCCTATAGAGGCCACATGATGCCAATTTCCTAGTGCGTCCTCACAATCAGATACCAAGTCCCTGTACCAAGTTTGGACTTCATACATTAAAGCATATCCAAGATGTTAGCCCACTTCCTGTTTGGTGGCTTCATCGCCATATTTGATTGGCTGTCACGGGCAAACAAAAATGAAATTAAAAAATCTGACAATTATCGTTTGTGCGGCTCGGTCTGAAGATCATCTCCGACAAGTTCTGTGAAAATCGGATAAAATTTGTAACCGCTGAAACTTTTCGTAGAGTTTGGACTAAATCCAATATGGCGGAGGTCCAATATGGCGGAAAGTGATAGGATAGGGGTCGATGAACTCTGTATGGTCCAAGGATTCAGACACTACCTCAATTGTGAAAATCAGACAAAAGAGTCAAGGATCACGCGCATGAACGCATGTCCAGCATTGAACTGGTGGTGGCGCAAGAGTGTTCAATGTATATGCATAAAAATTGCTGTGAGTGATTGGGACAGTGTCCTGACTAATGGTGTCGAGTTTTGCTATGTTAACTCAAAGCGTCACAGAGATGTTAGTCCACTTCCTGTTTGGCAGGTTCATCACCATATTTGATTGGCTGTCACGGGCAAACAAAAATGAAATTGAAAAATCTGACAAGTATCGTTTGTGCGGCTCGGGCAGAAGATCATCTCCGCCAAGTTCCGTGAAAATCGGATGAAATTTGTGAACGCTGAAACTTTTCGTAGAGTTTGGACTAAATCCAATATGGCGGAGGTCCAATATGGTGGAAAGTGATAGGATAGGGGTCGATGAACTCTGTATGGTCCAAGGATTCAGACACTACCTCAATTGTGAAAATCAGACAAAAGAGTCAAGGATCACGCGCATGAACGCATGTCCAGCATTGAACTGGTGGTGGCGCAAGAGTGTTCAATGTATATGCATAAAAATTGCTGTGAGTGATTGGGACAGTGTCCTGACTAATGGTGTCGAGTTTTGTTATGTGAACTCAAAGCGTCACAGAGATGTTAGTCCACTTCCTGTTTGGCGGGTTCATCACCATATTTGATTGGCTGTCACGGGCAAACAAAAATGAAATTGAAAAATCTGACAAGTATCGTTTGTGCGGCTCGGGCAGAAGATCATCTCCACCAAGTTCCGTGAAAATCGGATGAAATTTGTGAACGCTGAAACTTTTCGTAGAGTTTGGACTAAATCCAATATGGCGGAAGTCCAATATGGCGAAAAGTGACGTAATAGGAGTCATTGAACTCAGGTCAGTCTAGGGACACCAACAGTGCCTGATTTGTGAAAATCGGATGCACCGTTCAATGGTCACATGCGTGAATGCAACCCAGTTTTAACCCATTGGTGGTGCTAGAGTGTTGGGCATAGAGTTCTGTAAATTGGTGAGAGTGATCATGGGACGGTCCTGAATCAGTGCGCCGAATTTCATAACTTTCGACCCAGCGGTTCAATTTTCGACCAAATTTTGACCCGTTGGTGGCGCTAGACGGCTGGGTTTAGAGACCCGTAAATTAGCGGGAGTGGTCAGTGAAGTATCCCGAAACTTTCTGCCAAATTTCAGCACTTTTTAGCCAGGCGTTCTATGGGCTGCCATAGACTCCAATGGCGGAAGTATAATAATAGGAAAAGCTAGTAACTCAATGGGTGCCTTCGCAGCTTCGCTGCTAGGCCCCCAATAAAACTTAAGAAGAACAATAAGTGTGCTGCTTTGCAGCAAGCACACTTAATTAAAGATAAGAAAATTTCATTGAGCTGCACTTTTTACTCACACAGCCTTTCCTCGCCCCGCCCGCTCTCTCTCGTAACGAGCCCGCTGCTCCTCCTCTGCATGTGCATTTAACAAATTATTCACGATTGTTGAAGGATTGTTGTTGCCACATAGAAGCACTGCATAGAACACAGTGGGCTAAATTGCTATTAAATCCGCTTAGCATCGTGACCATGCTGCGCAAATTTGTTCAAAACTGCAGCATTAAAGTTAAGGTAAACTCTGCTAAGGTCTTATCACAACATAGTACATTGAGGAGACTAAACTAAGTTAAGTTACAGTATGCAATCAAGCAGTATTTCAAAGCTAACGTTAGAATACTTTTTGGATGTCAAGTTTAGCATGCTTACTTGCAGCTGCTTGTATTCGTTACTCAGGCTCATTTTATTGACTCTGAATGTTTGCAAAATCCCGATGTAAATGGAAGTGTAAAGTGTTTTCCAAGACTCAAAAGTGCTTGTCCAAAGGAGAAGTACGAACCGTTATTTGAACTAACTACGTTATGAATTGCATCCACACATCAGCAGCCTTTTAACTGTGTTAATGTTAATCGCAAGGATTCCCACACAAACGTCTTAAAATGACAGGCACTCAATTAGACATACTGAACTTTATTGAATGCTACCTCTGACTAAGAATGCATTACTTTGCACTTGTATAGTCTTTTATTTTGGAATCCCTGGGGTGTATTGTGGTTCGAGCAACCACGAATTGTAAGAGTCTGCAACTGTTGTTGTGGCCTCGACTGGCAGCCTGACCATTTAAATCAAATGCATAGCCTAATCATGTCAGTGTTGCAAGAAAGCAAACTAGTCATAGACATTTATTTTGTTTTAAATTTATTTTGGCCTCTTTGACATCCAGATGTCTTCTTTTGCTGGTTATGGGTCTATCAGATAGCCTAGGCTTCACACAATGGTATTATTGTGTAGGCCTATTCTTAGTTCTCAAGTTCAAAAGTGTCACATCACTCAATAAGCCCATGTCTAAAGCACTTCATATGGGATTCATGTTGAATTTATTCAAAATAGTAAAGTAGGCTATGACTCAGATGGATTGTATTTTTTTTAAAGTGTGTGTGTGTGTGTGTGTGTGGAGGGAGTGGGTGTGGAGTGAGGTTAGGGGAGGAGGGATGAGCAGGCTTCAGCGCCAGCCCCACTCAGCAGTGACTGCAATGTGGCCAGGTATCCAGTAGATATGTTCCTAAAAACGGGTGTATACAGGTGTTGCTGGCCTAATATTATATGGTTCTGCGGGGATATACACCCACATACACTCCATGCTAGGTTTGACTGCTGTATTCGGACAATCGCAGATGTTTGCAAGTCTTGTTTTGTGGGAATCGGAATACCTCTGCCACTCAGTGGGATAGATGGCCATTTACTTTGTCCTGATACTCCCAGATATACCGCTTTTCATGCAGTGCAGCTTCTTTATTTAGAAACTGTAAATGGGTCTATACTTGCTTTATTCCCACGTGTTTGGCATGGATTTCTGTCAAAATTGTCAAAAAATCAACAGTATATGAGTCTGATACTGCTCCACTGGGACATAATTATGGGGCGTGTTTCAACCGATACAGGGGGGGAATGCCTCTACACTCAATTGAATAGACCTAAGCAATCAGAGCAACAAAATAACTTACCGTGAGGAAGAACACACAAACCATCCTTCTTCTCCACAAATGCCTTAACATTGTTTTCTTGTCTTTTGTAAAAGTTATTGTGCCGTCAATATCTCCTACAACACTCATTAGCGAAATCTAAGAGATACGTAATAGGGTAGGCTATAAGGAAAAAACTGATAGCCATATCCCCTCCGTTTTTAAAAATAATTTTGTTGAACACTGATATGCTACAAACATGTTATAAACAGCTGGGAAAGGCTGTCGCAAATCCCTCGAACAGGTGGTCAATCAGAGATTTCAAACGACGAGGGAACAACATGTCACAATGCAACATGCTGTTTTCCCTTGAAAGTGAAACCATGAGTTTTCCCACATCTCAACTTTGGGCAAAGTTTTCAGAAATAATCGTTTTCAGTGATAAAACCTCATTGAAATAATATGCATTTTCCATATGGAGTCCTAGAAGCCATCTGTCTCCTTCTAGCCACAGCGTTTTTGTTGCAAACATAATCAACCTAAGCATGCTCAGATGACGTGATAGCACCCAGGCTATCAAAACTCTATACTATTCTTAGCTTCTTGTCTACTATTGCTTGAGTATTGTGGCAGCCTGGGAGAACCAGGCTAATCTGTTAGCAAATTAGAATTTGCTCTGCAGGTCAGTCTGGCAACGAGGCTATTGACACCCATTTTCCAATTTTCCAAAAACCCAGGAACCAATCACAATCACTTATTCGGCATGGGGCAGACTTTATATGACAGATAGAGCAGTGGATTCAACAAAACCAATGGCTACGCAGAGGATGACAGGGTTAAACAGATATGGACGTATAATTTCTTTGGAATTGAGTGAACAACTGCATTTAAAACTTTGTTTACAAGAAAAAAATGATTGGTGTACTTTTTGCAGTTCAATGCACAAATGTAAGTTTATTTTCACTGCTGGTTACGTCCCTGGACGTCATAAGTCAATGGAGCCTTTCCAGACCCATTCTCAATCTCTATTGAGATTTGAAAAGCGGTCTGATGTTAACTAGGCTAGTATTGTGGCATAATTGGTGTATCAGTACAATCACATTTTCACACACCTTATGTGACAATAGACAAGACAATAGACTTTTTACCTAAATGTTTTCAGCTAAATTACATCACAGTTTTGCAGTAAATGCTTACCTGAAGGCCTCAATAAGTCTCTCCACCTTTTGTGCCTCTCCTTGAACTCGAATATGTGCCTGGAATTTTCTTAGTGCCTCATCCAATTCCATCCCCGAAAAGTCCATCTCATCCACTACACAACTACAGACAAATACATACATAGCATGCTTAAACTAGTGCAACACAAAAACATATAATGACATATATGACCAACATATGACCAATATGGTATGAGTGCTATAGCCAGATGTTTATACATTTCAGCATAAATTTCAGATTTTCAGTGAAGCGGTTGATTTTGAGTGTTTTTCATGTACCGTATTTTCCAGACTATAAGTCACACTTTTTTCATAGTTTGGCTGGTCCTGCAACTTATAGTCAGGTACGACTTATTTATCAAAATATATATAATTTAACATGTTTTTAAATATTAGTCAGTATGAATTGACATGAACCCTACATGAAACATTACCGTCTACAGTAGAGAGGGCGCTCTAGGCTTGCGGAATGAGATCAGGAGCGACAGGTCTTATTATGCGTGGGCCTTCAGATGCAGCAGGTGTGTGATTTTCAAAACCATGGCCGGAGAACCAACTGCACATTTTTAGTACCCTACAAATGAAAGTGAAGTTGCTTTGCACCATAGTGCAGTACTATGTGTCAATGCTTAGAATGTCGGATTCTTGCGATCAACGTCTTCAGACAACAAAAAGTAATTTGGAAGGGAAATTGAAGAGAAGCAGGGATTAGTTCGGTTAAAAGACTCAATGATCTTAAACGATGAAGACGTTTGACTCAATTTGCGTTGGGATCTAAAACAGTGGCATAGCCAGAAATGTTCAAATGGGTGGGCACAGAAAAAAACGGGTGGACAAAGCCAATTTGATTGAACATAAAAGAGGCCGGTGTTTTAATTCCCCTGTGGGAACCCTGCTCTTATGTTGCCTGCTGTTCCTCGGTGGTCTGCAGTGTTCCACTAGGCCACTAGTGGTCCCTGTGTTGTGCTGTGTGTGTTGCAGGGTTGCCTGCAGAGTGACTGTTTATCAGCTGCATGGGTTATACTTTTTTCATTTCTGTAGGATATTACAATCAGATTCATAAGATTAGGTGGATATGACATCCAGACACCCAATATGCCTGTCTGGCGCAGCGCCACCAGCTGGCCAAAGTCAGAATATTTTTTGGAATTTATTAACAAAATATTAATAAATCAGATGATATCCACATGCCCAAACTGCCAACCTGGTCTAGCATCACCAGCTAAACAAACAGGAAGTGTGCCAGACATTGACAACAACTTGGTTAATTATTTTTCAAAAATATTGGATATTATTATTATGATGATATTCACATGCCTACTTAATGTGTGTGGTATAGCGCCACCAACTGGCAATAAAAGGATTTTTCCACCATTTATTTTGGATATTGATATCAGATTCATTAGATTAATTCAGTTTAGGTGCATGTCAACTTACTAGTGTCCTGACTTCACACATCTACACTAGGACTGGGATAAACGATTATTTTTTAAACGATTAATCTAGCGATTATTTTTTCGATGCATCGATTAATCTAACGATTCATTTTTTCAGTCCGATTCGTTTTCGATTCGATTATCGATTATCTCCCAATTAATTCACTAATAGCAACTTATACATGTTTATTTACACGAATTCTTTAACATTGCAATATATGTTTATTGCTCTTAGGATTCCAAAATAAAAGACTATACAAGTGCAAAGTAATGCATTCTTAGTCAGAGGTAGCATTCAATAAAGTTCAGTATGTCTAATTGAGTGCCTGTCATTTTAAGACGTTTGTGTGGGAATCCTTGCGATTAACATTAACACAGTTAAAAGGCTGCTGATGTGTGGATGCAATTCATAACGTAGTTAGTTCAAATAACGGTTCGTACTTCTCCTTTGGACAAGCACTTTTGAGTCTTGGAAAACACTTTACACTTCCATTTACATCGGGATTTTGCAAACATTCAGAGTCAATAAAATGAGCCTGAGTAACGAATACAAGCAGCTGCAAGTAAGCATGCTAAACTTGACATCCAAAAAGTATTCTAACGTTAGCTTTGAAATACTGCTTGATTGCATACTGTAACTTAACTTAGTTTAGTCTCCTCAATGTACTATGTTGTGATAAGACCTTAGCAGAGTTTACCTTAACTTTAATGCTGCAGTTTTGAACAAATTTGCGCAGCATGGTCACGATGCTAAGCGGATTTAATAGCAATTTAGCCCACTGTGCTCTATGCAGTGCTTCTATGTGGCAACAACAATCCTTCAACAATCGTGAATAATTTGTTAAATGCACATGCAGAGGAGGAGCAGCGGGCTCGTTACAAGAGAGAGCGGGCGGGGCGAGGAAAGGCTGTGTGAGTAAAAAGTGCAGCTCAATGAAATTATCTTATCTTTAATTTAAATAGTAGGACTATAACATAACATCAATGTGTGGTGGCCGGTTTTGAGATTAAAATTTGAGATTTTAGATTAGTCAACGTATGGAAAACACTGAAGGTGTAAAATGAAAAATATTTAGCAGCACATGTTATGCTTGACGAATCGACTCTCATATTTTGCGTCGACGTATTTTTTGCGTCGACGTCATCGATTACGTCGACGCGTTGTCCCAGCCCTAATCACCTCACACACATGCTCTCTCTCTCTCTCTCCTGGGGGGTTCCATCAACCTCGCTAATGAAGGCGGCGCTTAACAGAAATAGCCTGGCTTGAACTAGCGTAGACTTTCACTTGGGGCTGAAGCCGTTCCATTAACTCAAGTTAGCGGCATCTTGGCCTCGTTTATTCAAGTGAGGTTTAGTTCATTAGGCCATGAGGTCATGTTCGATTAGGCAAGCGCCATCTACAGGATTTTCATCGAAAGTCATCAAATTCAACATCGAGAGAAAAAAATTGATTGCCTACAGAAATTGGAGAATAATCAAAGCATACATTTAAAACAACAATGCTAATGGTTTGAAATCAATTGCGAGTTTGATTGGCTTCACTCTTGAACACATAGACTATAGCCTACAGTCTATGCTTGAACAAAACGCGTGAATGACTAAATAGTATAAACTCAAAAACAACTTTGCCATATATTCAAAACTATCTATAGCCTACGTTCTTATATTAAAAGAGTTAACTCCAAATTATTGTCTAGGTGTAGGTGGTCATAAAATAAATTAGTATCAACATAATAGCCTATTGTCTCCCATAAGTCCCAAAGTGTTTGAAATAAAATTATCTGAAATGCAATGGCTTTCAATTCAATTTATGCCTAGTTTTTGATCTGTGTGGCACACAGTTGATTTGACATTCATGAACAATCGTCGACACATGAAGCAGTTTTAATTATTCGCTGCCTAGGCTACAGAATAATTATCCTTTGGCTTGCATCAGATATGTCACTGAACAGCCTACCAAATGTGCATGACCCTTTTATCAGCAGTAGACATATGTCTTTCATCAAAGATTATAACTAAAAATGCCATCATCAAGGTGATAAACAATGTAGCCTTAATACTTCGTATGGGAAGCGAACCTGCGAACACGCAAGAATGTAATTCCTTTCCTATACCGTCTCGCTGCACGTTACACCACCACCGAACGTAAGTGACACAGAGTAGCACGATTCCTAGAACCACACGTGAAGTTAAAACATGTTTAATCGTATAATCTTCATACATTCTTTGGAGGTAGTGAATGTGTAAATCCATGCTTGGTGCACTGTCGGAAAAAAAAAAATTCTATAGGCCTACTTCTATTTTTGAAGTTGTAGGCTACAGGTGACGAGAGCACAGGTTGACGGAACCATCTTTTTGGACTCGTTTTCCGACTGATTGTTTTTTTTTTGCAACACAGCTTAATTTAGCTTGAAAGTTAACCTGCTACGGAGCAGGTTAGTTCTGTGGCATAAATTCCCATGGTTACCAAGCTGGGATTCACGTTAACCTCATTAATGGAACGGACTTCTCACTAAAATTAGCCATACTTATCGAAATAAGCCAGGTTTGGCCTTTAGCGAGGTTGATGGAATACCCCCCGGCTCTCTCTCTCTCTGTCTCTCACACACAGACAGACACACACACAACAACACTGACCTTCCTGTACATTGCTTCCTGTACATTGCATAGGAAAGATCTGCACACACACACATGCATGCATGCACACGCACACACTCACACATATATATATATGTATATATATATATATATATATATATACATACAGTAAACCCACACACACACACAGAAACAGGTTGACAAAAAAAAACGTTCTAATTGATGTCACTAGTCAAAACACACACAGACACAAAGAAAAAAATATTTATGGGCACATGCTAAACGTCACATCCAAAAGGAATTAAGTGTTTCCAATGTATAAAACTTGCAAAAAAATAGCACACACATTAGATACTGTACGTACATTTGACACATGCGTGCATTGTTGGATTACAGAATGTCACACGTCCCGGAACGCATCGCTCAGGTCCGCCATCGCCGTTTGCAGCTATATTATTACTTTAGCCTAGTTCTTTTTGTAAGGACCTGTTCCAACGTTGTAGAAGGCCTATGTTGGAGTCCGCAGACAGCTGCTTTATGACCGATGTTCAACTCATGGAAAAAGTTTAACGTGGCTAGTCGGGGATAATGACATACTCAGTCGCCTTATTTAAAGGGCTATTTATTAGGTTTGGTTGGTTCCTTGTCAATATTGTTGATAAAAAGCCTGTTAAAACAAGCTTTGATAAGCCTACAGTATATATAAGCTAAGCATTTGGTCTGACCTGTTTTGGTCTACCTTTTAACATGGCCACTGACTGACTATCATTAGGTCTGAATGAACAAATAAAGCCATGGTATCTGATAGATAGATAGATAGATAGATAGATAGATAGATAGATACTTTATTGATCCCCAATGGGAAATTCAGGAAAAGATGCAAAGTAAAAAGTAAACAAAAGACGTAGAAAAAAACACAAAGACGCGGAGCTACCTCGACATGCTGCCACTCTTGTCAGCCCCGGACCGTTGTTTTGGAAAGATTTAGTTTTCATTTGGTACTAAACATTTGAACTGCTCGATTAACTTTGTTGACACTGACTGATGGAACATTGAGCTCTGGACAACAATTGTTTGTTTGTTATACCTCAATATAGGTGACCTACTTAGTCATTTGTGTCTCTTTTTTATTAATATAAGATAAAATTCTTCTCTGTTACAGTGTAACAAAGACAAATGCCCCCCCCCCTTCTTTTTTTTTATGTTGGCCCAGCCTATATTTGGCAATATAATTGACAGCAATAAATGAATCCCATAGGCTACTTCAGCAAATTGTTTGTGGCTTTCTAAGGCTACAAACTGCATGTTAGGCCTAGGCCTCGAACTGATGAAAGTCATTCAAAAGATCATAAGTGCTGACAACGAACTTGCCCATGCGCAACGATTTTCACCAAATAAGAAATTTTTTGCTCTGCTCAATCTTTACATTGGATCTCAAACAGATGGTTTTGCCTGCTCTGCTTCCGTTTGGCCAGTAACATTAGGCTAGTTAGATTGAAAGCTGCATTCCTCTCATATCATAGGTGAACTCAATTGACTCAAACTTGACAAAGCGCATCTACAAGTTTATTTTCTTTTTTCCATCACATCCATACGCCGCACGCCGCAGATCTGGCACGGTGCCGGAACACTTTAAGCCCTGAGCCTGTCTTTAAAACTCCACCTGCTGCAGTTGTTCTCTCGCTCTTCCTGTGCTTTCCTTGCATGCATGAAGGCGGTCTGCATTGCTAGCAGACCAGATGGCTGCAGAGGCCTTTGGACTATTGCTGATTTATTTTTATTTTGTTGATCTACAAATTGTGCCTGATTTGTTGTCTAGTTCTTTTCATTTCAGGTTTGCCTCAGCTTATGCATTTCATTGTTTGTACATGTTTGTGTATGTTTCTGTTTATTCTGCTCTTTTGCAACTATACCGAGGCAATTAATGAATGGGGAATTTACTTTCATGAACATTAACAGTTGTGGTGGCGGATGGTCACTGTTGAGCTTTATAGTGAATAGTCTTGTTTTGGCACTGAAACTTTCCTATCTGACTTAATTATTTCCACCTTCCCACCTGGGCACTACCTCAAGCAACAGTTAGGCCTGCTTTGTCAGAGGGTAAACGATCAAGAATCTTAGATCCTTAACTCCAAGAAGCCCTCATGATCATGATCGAAGTGACAATGGGGACGCAAATGGCATGGCATATACTAGCTCTCCCAGATTAAGCCCGATAGTGGTCCTATCTACAGTATATATTAAATAACGTGGAGCCTCTGTCAAAATTAGTGATTTAGAAGTATTTTCTTTGTTTATTTTCCTTACCTGTTGTATTATATGTTTCCATTATAACTCAGAGTCTGATATATCTCAATATATAGGTCTTCAATCAACCAAAAAGGGCACGTTACTCTGCTTCTCACGAGCTTCACTAGCTACCTGTAGCCGCCCACATTAAATTCAAATCGCTAATGCTTGCCCACAAAGTAGTCACTTATTCTGCACCTCTGTACTTGAATGTACACTGTGCCCCTCTAATGAATGCAGCATGGGTCTGCCATCTGTACGCTGACGGCAATCCATCTGTTTTCCCCATTGGGGGAATGTGCTGCCAGTTCCTACCAGAACAGGGGCATCCCTACCTTCAACAACCCCCTGAAGACCCAACTCTTCTGAGAGTACCTCCTCTCTAAGCACTACTAACAGCTGGACATGCTTAATTTAGCACTTACCACTACCTTCCTAGTGGCACTGAACCTTTTTTGTACCTTGATTGAATGAAGCATCAGTTAAATGACTACAGTAAACGTAATTGTGACAACTGACAGAACTTATCCATGATGTTTTCCTGGTGAGAATATTAGCATCCATGTGTAAAGGGACAGGTATATACTTACTCAAGCACATCTCGGTTGAAGGGCTTCTTGCTGTTGCCTAGAAACTCTCCAATCATCTGTCGACTTAGACCTTTCCTCTGAAGAAGGAAATGGGCCACACCAATGGGTGTGTCTGGAATGAAGCCACGAGAGATGAGGAACTGAAGGCCTTTGTCTGGGTTTCTGTATCAGGGAAACAGGCAGAAAAAAGTTGAATTAACTATAATTTATTGTGTTGACCAAATGCAACCACTGCTTAACACCAAAGTCCAGCATGCCAATATTATCAGAAAATATACTAATTGCTGATCTATAAGTATTGGGGTTAATGCCAGCCAGAAATTATTTGTTTTTCAATTATGTCAGGAAGAAATTGTTGGCTTTGCCAGGAACTGCTTATCCTCTGTTGGTGTGGGTTCTAAGGAGAGCTAGTAGCCTAATAGCCAAGAGAAAGAACTAAAGCAGAAACAAACCATCACAATTAGAGTAGCCTTCATGAGCAGTTCACTTGGTTTTGAAGTAGGCACCTTCCATCTTTGGTGTTTTGTTGAATTAGGCCTACTACACCTCCCTCAACAGTGGCGTCTGGCATCCTGGATCTGATGATGACTCATGATGGGTTCTCATGATGGGTACCCTTGCTCATAAGAAGCCATTGACTAACTTTGGTTGGAATATTCATTGCTTTCTGTGGTCACTCCTTATCATTGCTATGGCTGTTTATGATCCAATCAGCAACATAACCAGACAAAAGGCACTGACACCACCATACACCACCACCAACAAATACCATTCCAGAAATACAGCGATCAAAACACAGGAACAAGATAAAAACGACACTGACGTAAAACACATATTTTTCATTTTATTTATAACAATTTCATTAAATAACCAGGAACACCAACTTCAGGTGAATAACATAACATAAACACACATTTACAAACATGCAGTAACTATTAGAACTACAAGTATAACTAGACAACAATATGACAAAGTTCAACAAAATACTTTCACCTAGATAACAAAACTTCAGAATTAAATGACTAAGGCCATACAAATTATCATATATTGATTATTAAAACCTAACCACACTGCAGTACATCTAATGAGATAATATTACATTTATTTGCTAACATAAATCCATCCCACATAAATAAAGAACAATAAAAATGGAGAAAAAAATAAATCACAAAGAACTTTATTCAGATATACACAGAGACAGAGAGGTGGTACATTTCTAATTGAATGAGTATTTCCTACAATGTCCAATTAACAATCAAGCGTTACAAGCATGATACAACAACAATGCATAATTGTCTGGCAGCAGTCGCAAACATGCTGAATGTTGTATCCCAGATCCGTTAAGTCCCAACATGTGAGATGGGGTGATTTGACAGCAGACACAAGGCCCTATCTTACTGTCTTTACATAGCTATTTTGAAGTCACTAAATATAACTATTGGCGAGACCCTAGGAACGAGTCCTAGGCAACAGACTGGTCTGCTTGGATAAATGTCCTTAGGATTTGTATTCAATCATTTGAATATTATTGGGGTAAGTGTTACTTTTTTTAGCCTATGTTTTCAATTGTAACCCCTGGTCAGTCAATAATGAAAGTAAATAATTAAAGGGATATTCCACCATTTGGGGAAATACACTCGTTTTCCACCTCCCCTTCAGTTAAACTGTTGAGTTTTACCTTTTCCCAGTTCATCCAGCCGTTCTCTGAGTCTGACAGCTCATTGAATCAGATTAGACCGTTAGCATCTCTCCTAGCTAACGGTCTAATCTGATTCAATGAGCTGGAGCTAAAAGTGCTACTGTCAGACTGTCAGGCTGGATGAACTGGGAAAAGGTAAAACTCAATTGTTTAACTCAAAGGGAGGTGGAAAACGAGTGTATTTCCCCAAATGGTGGAATATCCCTTTAAGTGTAAGACTTTGCTTTGTTGTTGCCTGCAGGTTCAAATACTAAGCGAATGTAGATGTGCGTAGGCTATACTTTGCTTCTCAAACACACACACACACACACACGTTTTAGCAAAGTAAGCTTTAGTGGATTTCTGCTATTGCATCCACTGTCTTGCATGTAAGCAGATTCCCTCTACAGATTCAGACGCCTCAAATGATCATATACATCACTCATCAGACTTTGCGCTTACACCGTTAAAATAGGGCCCCTAATCTTGAAACTTGTCGCTGTCAGCCGAATGATACTCCACGACACCTTTCCCCCTCATCTTGATGTTTTATCCCATATCTTTACTTTTATTTTTCCAAATTTAGAAATTGCCTGTGATTAACCCTAGATGTACCCCACACACTTAGCCCCCACTACCTCAGCTTGATCATAAGAGTTGGGGATGTATAGAATTTATTGAACCAAACTGTGTGACCTATGCCTTTTAATGGTTGAATGGGCTCTTCAACAACCTTAGATGTCAAATTGGTTACATGTCCATCACGATACCCCACAATTTGAAATCCCAGGGAGGTGAACCCCCCCCCCCCCCCCCCCCACACACACACACACACACACAAACATGCTTACCCAACAAAGGATAATCTCTTCTTTCACATCTTTTTCTTCTCTTGTCTCCATCTTCATTCACAAGCTCCCTATCCAGGCACTCTTCTTCTACTTCCATAGGGGAGAAAATCACAAGCCACAATTTAATAGGTTATTTGGATGAATTATACATCATATCCACATAATCTTAATCACCAATAACCATGCCCCTTTTCACTAAAAGTATGGTCACTGGAGGACTTTCTCAAAAGTAACATTAGTAACAGAAGTAGCCACAGGACGTTGGTAGCGTAGGGCTTTAGGACCTGGGCTAGCATGCAGTAGCCAGAAAAGTTGTGGGTTCAATTCCTGACATCCACCGTTGTGCCCTTAAGCAAGACACTTAACCCTCGGTTGTTCCGGGGACAATGGCTCTTGTAATATAATTGACATATGTAAGTCACTTTGGCTAAAAAAGCTTTGATCTAATGCATTAATATGCTATAAATGTAAACATTGATTTATAAAACTATATGCATACCCTGTTATTTCCTGCGGAAGTGTAAAGGGCTTTTCAGATGAGAAGCGAAACCCCCTAAGATTTAATTAATTTTCAATAAGAAGCAGGCGGACAAGTGGCCAATTTGAGTGGCGGTCTCAAGACTCTTGCCACTGGAATGCACGAATTGAGAATACACACTGCCAACACACACCAACATGGAAAATGTCCAACTTTTGAGGTGGTGGTGCGGGCACTTCAGTTTTGAGTTGTCTTTCAGATGACACACAGGGACAGAGAACAGGGACCGCTTTACATCTGAAATACCACTTGGAAAAAACAAAGACGAAATACCACTTGGAAAATATTGCGCATCTTAACGAGGAGTAAATGCCCAATTGAGCTCCCAACAAGTAAGTTAGCAAGCATCCCCATAATCTTAGTCAGCAAAACTAATCAATACTTCTGACACATTTATCACAAACCCTAAGTCGTGCATTCATAAAATACACTACACTTAAGGATAATTCCGGTAATTTCCGGTATAAAGGATAATTCCGGTATGTAGCACTTTAACACTATTACCAGAATTATCCTTACATTATATTTACAATATAAACACAAGTTCACGTTTAAGCTTATAGGTATTAGCAATACAGTGCAGTTCATTTTGATGTTTGACAGATAAGCTAGCAAACTTGACTACCAAGAACTGTAAGTTGTGCTACACATTTAAAAAAATAACAGATTTATTTGACAATACAGTGCCAATTAGGTGTGCTTAAAATAATGTTAGGTGGTATGAAGCATGAAAGTGAAATCGATGCCTACCTACAGCTAGTTTCTGTAACATTACATGACAGGCTACTTTGTTCAAAATAGAAGAAATCTAAACTGTCAGTCCTAGTAGTTGTCTAATCTTGCTTGACATGTACTGCCAAAACCCCCAAAATATATTTTTAATTATCATTAACAATAATGACAGTTTACTGAACATTCCAGTTTGCTAAAATACCAGCTATCATTATTTGTTGAAGTGAACATGCATATAATGTTACGTTCATACACCCACTGTGTAATTACTGGTAAAAACCAGGATAAGTGCTGAAAATAACATGAAAATACTTCTTTACCTCAGTTGATTTCTCCTTCTGACGATGTCAAGATGAAAAATGTAAGTATTTCCCAGTGCTGCTCTAAATGTGGAAAGAATGTTTTATGTTCAAGTAGAAACAATTTTGATCCTTTAACCAGTCATATTGCCGTAAACATTTATGAGGAAATTTTCATTCATAACATCAATTGCTTGATGGCAGAGATATTAGACTGAATGTCATCATTACTCGGGTATCAAAACTAGAACGGTCTGTTTGCAAAGGGTTAAAACCTAATAAATAGCTAGTTGTGCATTGTCATTAACATAACATAATGTCTTTGCTTTCATCAAGTGAAGGAATATTAGCTACACTTGCTTTATTTAACGTCTGCATCATTTTTTGTATTTCAGACTGGTGTTTACCTCTAAATAATATGCCTTTTCTGGGAGGACGATATTCACAAACTGCAGCATAACAGTTAACTTCTGTTTTTCAGAACCTATTCTCCATTGAACTACTTTGCCTAATTTGCTTACAACTTACTTCATGCTCAGAGAAACTTAGTTGGTCATCAATGATGCCCTTGTTACGTGCCGATTTAGTTGGGGTCAGTGAAGATGAGCCAAGCTGGATACTAATATTTTGGGGAATAGCTGTATTAGCTGGAAACACCAAAAGCTGCCTTTTGGAGAGACAAAGCTGGAGGTGCCAATCTTTCATCCAGACTGCAATATCCTTAAGGCATACAGAAATATGATCTGCAACGGTACTCATCAGGTGGGAAAGACAGGCAAAGTCCTTTTAGGCAAGTCCCTCCACTCGGCGGCCATATTGCAACGCATTTTGGGCACTTATCGAGCATCTATTTCAGGCAAAACTGCGTGTGCGCAAGGCTTCACGACAACAATGATTGGCACAATGATTGGCACAATGTATTCACAACATAACACATGATTGCCACAATGTATTCACATGTCAACTTTTGGTGGCGGAAGGGGCGGAGTATGTGTAGACGACTGCCATGTTTGTGTTACGAACTAACCCTATACATTTCTATCAGAGATTCTTTGAGTGCTGTGTCTCCTCATTAGAAACTCTCTAGTTGATCATCATCTGCATAGCAGTGATAGACAAATCCATGGGAGAGACTCACCTATGGAAATGGTATAGAGAAAAGAATGGGCCCTAATACTGATCCCTGAGGCACACCTGTGGTGAAGTCATGAGACTTTTATACCTGTCCTTGCCGAGACCATACACCAGGTCAAAAAAATTAGAAAGAGAGACTGACCACAGTGCTGAGGAGGGAGTTCCATCTCCACCACGGGCCAGGCCGAGCGGAGTGGGTGATAGGTCGAGTCGCTCTTGCAAGAGGGCATGTCCTTGCCAGACGTTACCGACCAAGAGGAGGAATAATTATGGAGCCCAACAGCAGTAGAAAGGTGGTTTTGTGAACAGAAAAACTATATTTATCTAACACAAGTCCTTTGACCCAGAAATGTAAGTGTCAGAAAAGTGACAGGCTCAAACAGCGCATATTTCATAAAAGACGCTATATCTCCTTTTCTAGAAAAAAACAGGGATCTAGATTGCTGGCACTCTGGGCCAAAGCTTCCGAAAACAGCACGGCATTCAAAGTGTTAAGATGGTTGCTAGGGTGATGCTAGGGTAATTAAGGTGATTGCTAGGGTGTTGCTAAGGGTGTTGCTAGGGTACATGTGGTGGTTGCTATGCTAAATAACATGGTTGCTATGATGGTTGCTAGGTTAATCATGTTAACCTTATTAACATGCTTACTATGGTGGTTGCTAGGGTAACATTATGGTGGTTGCTATGTTGTTGCTTAGGTAATTAAGATGGCTGCTAGGGTGTTGGTAGGATAATGATGATGGTTGCTAGAGTGTTGCTAGGGTACATATGGTGGTTGTTATGCTAAATAACACAGTTGCTATGATGGTTGCTAGGGTAATCATTTTGGTTGCTATGGTGGTTGCTAGGGTCACATTATAGTAGTGATTGCTAGGTTGTTCCTAGGGTAATTAAGATGGTTACTAGGCTGTTGCTAAGGTAATTAAGATGGTTGCTAGGGTACATATGGTGGTTGCTAGGGTGTTGCTAGGGTACATATGGTGGTTGCTATGCTAAAAAATGTGGTTGCTATGGTGGTTGCTAGGGTAATCATGTTGGTCACTATGGTGGTTGCTAAGGTCACATTATAGTGGTGGTTGTTAGGTTGTTGCTAGGGTAATTTAGATTGTTGCTAGGGTCATTAAGATGGTTGCTAGGGTACATATGGTGGTTGCTATGCTAAATAACATGGTTGCTATGCTGGTTGCTAGGGTAATAATGGTGGTTGCTATGGTGGTTGCTAGGTTCACATTATAATGGTGGTTGCTAGGTTGTTGCTAGAGAAAGTAAGATGGTTGCTGGGTGTTGCTAGGGTATATATGGTGGTTGCTATGCTAAATAATGTTGATATTTATACAGGTCTACTGTGGATCTACAAAGATCTGTTTGACATGGATTGGCCTCAGAAAAACATGACTTGTATAAACATGAATTGACATGGATTGGCTTTAAAAAAAAAGATGTAATAGTGCTTTGTGCTGTCACATCTTTTTAAACATGACCTGTATAACTGGTTCTGGCTAGATATACTCGGCTTCATCCAAGGATACCTCATTTTTGAAAATCGGACATACGGCTCAAAAGTTACATGCACAAACCTTCACAGACACAAGTTGCATCGAGCATTGAGAACATTGTTTGTGTACACAGAGTTTACTAAAAGAAAGATTTTGAACAACTCACTTGGTTTTTCTGTTTGCCGCCATCTTGCCAGTCAAGGAGTGAGTTGTCCAAAACCTTTCTTTTTAGTAAACTATGTGTACACAAACAATGTTCTCAATGCTCGAGTTCATGTGTAGAGACACTCATGATACTTCGATCAAAGTTTCGTGTTGTGTCGAGCCTTCTTAGTGTTTTAAAAAGTGTGATTTTGACGCGATCATGTATCAAAATAGTAGTGCCTAGGGGTGTCATGATTCTCCAAATCCTCGATTCAATGTAATATTCGATTTTAAAGTCACGATTCGATTCAATTTTCAATTTTTTTTCTTTTTTAAAATATTACTATTAATGCATTCCTTATATGTTATTTACTCTTTTTGGCCTTTTCCTTTTCTGTTTCGGGGGGCTTTTATTTTGAAACCGCTTTTTATTTTGAAACTGTTTCAACCGCGAGGTTGTAATGTAAACAGAACTAACATTAGGCTAAAACAGAGACGTGAACATAGTGAAATGAAAAAACAGAATGATAATTTGATCGTTTCAGCACACTCCGAAGAGACCCAAGGTTAGTGTTCATGGAATATGTAGCAGCTACTTATCAATGTGCATTTTAAGCCTTAAAGTAACTTTGGACTGTAACTAGATCATCTTTTCACTTGCTAAGTTAGTAGGCTAAGTTAGTTTTAATTGACGTGAATGAACGAATACTTCCACACTGATGATTTCAAAGTAGCAAGAGGGGGTTTGATTTCGGTAGGTTGATGTGTATATTTTAACTGGCTGCAGCCTAAAAATAGAGGAGTGTTGACGCTGCAGTTCAGCATGTGCGTGTGCGTTTGTGCGTCTTGGCATACATGCTGGACGTGACATTGGGGGTGTGGCTGCATCGTCGATTCTACTTTTAAGTTCGAAGTTCGAGATTGAGATGTAATTTCGATCGATTTCGATACAAAATCGAAATCGTGATACCCTTAGTAGTGCCCCTACGACTCCCATTCAAAAGGCCATTTGACCTGAAAACGACAACATGGACAAGCTTAAAAGTGGCGCTTCGGATGTAATTATGCTTTTAAACGAAAGTTTGACTCGGGTACATTCACAAAAACACCCTTGGATGCATTTTGGCAAGAGCTTTGCTTTAAGGTCGAACGCCACTACAAGGTGAAACAGCATATTGCTTGATGTCGGCAGAAGGACTGGTTCTAATAACATGTAGGTCACATGGACAAAGAACTTTTCAAAATGTAGTGCTTAACATGCCAAAATGTTTTTTTCCCATCAGTGTCACAAGATAGCATATTTCCTGGCGTTACTTTAGGCATGATACTACATTATTAAAGAGAAAAAGCCTTATAGTGACATAATCTTGCGAACAAGCCTGCATTTGCTCAATTTCAGTAAATTTCAGATATCAATCAGTACACTTTGGACACTTTTAAGCTGATTACAAACAGAGTAATGGCTCAATCAGAATAAAATTGCCTCATGTAAACATCTCAAGGGATCCGATTCAATCCGATCCGACTAAATTTCCAATCAAATGGAGAGAGGTCGTGTGCTCCATTCTGATAATCTGATCGACTGAAAAATCCACCTGTGTAAACAGTTACTCCGATTATTTGGAGTACATTTCTTCTTTCTGCGCACATTGAAACATTCATTCTCATTCTTTCTCATTCTTTAAATAATAAATCAATCTAAAGAACTCTAGCACATCTTTAGAAACAAACCTCAGAGCAAAAGTGAAATTTGGTTAAATTAATTATTTGTTTATGTGATGAAACATACATTTTATTTTAGGCTAGGGTTGTCTGTTATACAGGTCACCTTGCTTACATTTTCAAAATCAGGTTGATTTATGTTCTTTGTGGATTTAAATGTCAATGATAAGGTTAATGAGACCAATGTTCTATGTTTTCATAACAGCCAAAATTAACGAGGTAGTGCATGGGATAATTTGGCCATTAGAACATAATATACAGTATATTTGAGAAATTGAAATATCCACATTGTACTTTGATTGCTCATAGGAACTCATATCCAAAATGTTGACATTTAACACATTACTGCAGGCAAAACATCTCACTTCACTCCTGATGCAAGCAGGACGTAATCTCTTCTAAGATATACTCACATGTTGAAAAGGTTGAGGCCAATGCGGTAGAGACGCTTCCGCATAATGTCAGTGGAAAGCGTGGGGGACTTGCAACTGACTGGGTTCTCACAGTGATAACGTGGTAGACTGAGGATCATAGTCTGAAGGGCTTCTTTGGATGAAGCCTCAGAGGCAGAGCGGGCAGAAGTTGATGTGCTGCTACTGCTCATCTGTTCTGAGCTGTTGTCTGTTGCCTCTAATTCACTGTGCTTGGATTCCAGCACCTCTAATACCGGAGATGTGCTTATACCACCACTTACTGCCTGTGGAGGTGCTACAGCAGTGGAGGAGTCGTGTGTGCTTTTTATTGTGAATTCCTCCTCTGAAACCTCTTCTTTCTCTAAGACTAGAGGTACTAGAAGAGGTTTCTCTTCCTGCTGTGGCTGTTCTTCCTCCACAATCTCTTCCACAATGGATGGAGGTGCAGGAAAATCTCCATCCAGGACCTCCTCAGTCTCTGGCACAACAAGAGTTGGTTCCTCGCGGTTAGCTAGAAGCTGCTGCTGTTCTGCTGCCACAGTATTCTCTTTTGGCATGAATTGTGAATCTCTTGGATCTTCCCCTGCATCTCCCAGTTGGACAAAATTTCCCAGTGACACAGAAGTAGAGGACTCCATCACAGAGGATGACATGTGGAAGTTCTGGCTATCAATCTGCACGGTCACATCCCGAAAAGCCATCATCAACTTGCTGGTATTGCGAGACACATTTTCATGATTCTCTACCTGTGTTGTTATGTGGCTTTGGAGCGCTGTCGGGTTCAACATGTCTCCTTCTTCTCCAAGACCCTGATGTGTCCGCACTGAGCTGAAGCTATCACTACTAAATTGATATGTGCTACCATCCTGGAGAGAACATATAGTCTTCAGGCTCCAATTACTAAGCGCATCATCAATGGACTTGGCCAGTGACTGCACTTGTTCATTAAAAGAATCCTCTAGATCTGTAAGAGTCCCCCCAACAGTGGCTGGTAAGGATGGGGAGCGTGCCAAGGGAAGACCCGCCAACCCACATCCCTCTGCCAGCGCCCGCTCAGCTGAGAAGCCCTCTGTATTCTGCACGCGCACTTTGCGCAGCGAGATGCGACGTGGCAGGCGGCTCTCCAGCAACGAGTTGCGGATCTTCTCAAAGTTCTTGCTGAGCTGGTACTGGCGGAAGGCTGTCTGGATCTTGCAGGCGGCACGGCGAGAGATGAGATGACCCCCATATTTGTGCTCTAGCATTTCGATCTGTTGGAGAGAAGGATGAAAAGGAAAAGTTTAACATACAAAAACATACTGGACCATGCATAGCCTACAGTGTTCTACTCCATTAAATAGCAAACTGTTAATCCCAAGAGTCAAACAAAAAAACCTTTAAATTAAACCCAAAAAACATTTCACATAACTCAATCCTTAAAAACTGTTACTCATCACTATAACTACTAGTGTTAGTTTTGGTAACACTAGCAGCAGTAAAGTACCAAATTTGGGAAATGTATGAATTCAAATCATGAAAGAATGGTGTGCATGTAAACATAGTCACTGTGTGTGGTTCCAACCATATTCACATGTGTTTAGTAATGTTATTTGCTGGTAAATGTTTTAATGTTTTATTCCAAGAAAAGTGACATTTCAAGAGGTGTACATGTATGGCAATTATTAGCATGACATGGCATGCTTTTGAGATTTCTAGCATAGTGCCCATACATCCCCTACCCGTTCCTGTAGAAAACCTAGAAAACCTTCTCGTGGTTTCTCTGAAACTGTGAATCTGTAGTTATAAAAACATAACTTTTCCTCTGTCTGTGAACTGATAAATTTGTTGTGGAACAAAGGGGAATAATGTTTCAGTCAAGAACTTGTGAAGTTTTGACAAGAACAGTGAAGAGGATGAAAACCATACAGCGGAATGTTTTGAATGATTAATAACCTATGTAATGTAACTGCCAAACTTTCCCAAAATGCCCTCACGTCATTTTATCCAGATACACAGTGTGCTCAGAGTACATTCTGAATGCTGAAAAATGTGACGCACTGAAAAACAATTCTGACAGCATTCTCAATTTAAGTACCAGAGTACCGCTCACAGCGGCATATTGTTGAGGGCAAGATCCACCACATATAACATATACAGCCCTAGTTACTGGGGAAGAGCGTAGCCTATAATTTTAAAATGGGAAGTTATTTTCAAATCATGTTTTATATTGAGTTCAGGTAGAGAGAATAAAAGATTAAAATTGAGAATCATTGAAACACTGAAAAAAGAGATTACATTTTTGGTCATTTATCACTATTGATTACAGATGATCAAACTAATCATCATTTTGGATTTACAAAATCAGAAAAGTGAGGTCATATTCCAGAAGGTGTTTGAAAAAAATGGAACAAAGTTTGCCAAACAGGTAATGGGCTAACATAAAACTTGAACTCAGTGCTTTCTGGCATCATTTTTCCATGGCAACTATGCCCTGCTGGGCTCCTTGACTTTGCTCCTCATCGCTGATAGCACTGGGTCATTCCACGTCAGTTCAACCAGGGCCCACGCACTTAGGTCTCAAAAAATTCTGAAAAAATTACCAGGTGTACCTATGTTACCCAGGAGACACACTGTAAAATGACTCTTATGTAAGATCAATACTTTCCAAGATACAGCCAGTTTTACAGGGGGGGGGGGTGTTGATTTTTTTCGGCCTCTATTTTTTGTCAAAGTTCACAAGCCCACAGCGCAAGAACTAAACCATGTAGGAGGCTCAAACTTTGCATGCTGGTACATAAATAGGAATAGTATGTAGCAAAATCGTCACGTTTGGTCTGGATAATCCTGCATGGTCATAGCTGTCCCTCAAAGTTGATACAAATTTTATTGGAGTTTTTGGCTGGGCTCTGTTTAAGCCTTCAGAAGACATATTTGTACTCTAGGCTCTTGATTTATTTCCCTTACTGAGATAAGTAGAAACACTCTCACAAAAAGCAATGAACAGAAAACAAATCCCTTCAGGGTCTGAACAGCAGACCTCACAAGTCTGAAAAATCACTTTGGTTATCATTTTCAGAGCACCCAAACACCTTGTGGGAATATACAAAGATTTTTTAAACATGTTTTTCTTTATTCTCCATGATCCCTTCTTTTTGAAAACACCAATTTGACTTGTCTTATGCAAATCTTTCTTTTTTATTTTCCACCCTGAACATGGGCAAAATGCCCCATTGACATCAATATGTTTTATATAGTCACCACACTGCCACCTGTGGTTGTATAGAGTAACCTGTGGTAGCTCACATATTGATGCCTTTAACAAAGCCACGAACAATGGTCGAGTTATGTGGAAAGGTTTGAACATTCTGTGCTGCTAATGACTTTCTTCTGCAAAACAAGTAGCCTAGGCGTATTTCTGAGTGTAATAGGGGCTAACACGTATGGACTGCTGCATAGACCCGTTTGGCCTATTAGGCAAACTGAAGTGGGTCTAATGTAGAAGACAGGGAGGATGCAATATGATCAATATGAACAGAGGTGAGAGCAACAGGGTGGTAATCGTTAAGGCAGCTGTTGATTTCTTAGGGACTGGAATGATGGTGGACTTCTTGAAACATGCTGGAATAATACTGTAGACTGAAGCGAGAGATTAAAGATGTCCATAAAGACCTCAGCCAGTTCACAAGCCTTGAGAACACAACCTGGGATGTTGTCAGGTCCTGGAGCTTTGTTTGTATTCACCTTCCTAAAGGATTTACACACATCTCTTTCACATAACTGAAATAGGCAGCAATCTTGCTGTAATAGAGAAGGAGAATAAATTTCCATTTCAACTCCTGCGACAGGCAGGTTTTACCCAAGTGCGGCCTGTTTGTACATACCACGGCATGTTTTTATGCGCAAGTTGCGAAGAAAATGTGCCTCAAGTGAGCGCAAAAGCGATAGTACATCTGCCCCTCAGTGTAATTGTTGATGTTATCTAGCCTGGCGGGCCATCCTATATCACTGAAATGTATAGTCTGGAATCGAGCCATTCACCTCGCTTAATCCAAGGGGCGGACAGAGAATTGTCTTTCAAACTGCCTAGGCATGCAATAGGCCAGCGCTACGACCATATCCGTATCCGGTCGGCAAAACGGCAAATACATCCTTCTTCGAAAGGAATGACTTAAGTGCATTGTGTTGCTCAACTTTCAAAGAAAAGCAAAAGTCCAACTCCTCCAAAGTTAACGCCAACGCCGATTCAAACAACCGCTCTTCGTTCGCCATAGCCACCTTCCTTGTTGTTCACCGTCGCAGGACTGTCGTTATCCTGTTAAGCCCGCCTTAAGACTCTCTAACAAAATAGAGCGCTGTGATTGGATAACATCCACGGTGTTAGCCAAAAGAAATTCCTATGGTTTGCTACTAGACGTACAGGCTGAGCAAATTAATTTGCCGCCGCTAGGGTGCGTCTAGATTTCTAGGCTAGATGTTATCAGCAGCAGTCCGAAAAACTCCCGAGTCTATTGTGTTGAAACAGTCACGCAGGGCAGCATCTGATTGACCCGTCCAGCACTGTACTGAGCAAATTGTAGGCTGCTCTCATTTCAGCTTCTGCCTATAGGCGGGCAGTAGCAAGACTGACGAGTGATACGATTTTTGCCGAAGGCTGGGCGGGGCCGTGCTTTGTAGGCATGGCTGTATGGAGGGATCCAGGATGTTATCACCTCGAGTTGGAAAGCTCACATATTGATGGTACTTCGGTAGAACTTTCTTGAGGTTGGCTTTATTGAAGTCACCTGCCACGATGAATGCAGCCTCCGGATGTAGAGTTTTGTGCCAATCGATGATTTCATACAGGTCATCCAGCATGTGGTGGAATGTAAACAGCGATGAAAAAGACTGCTGAGAATTCTCTGGGTAGATAGAAAGGCCTGCATTTGACCATGAGATGTTCGAGGTCAGGAGAGCACCCTGTTTGTACATCCACACATCAGCGTTTGTTAACCAGAATACCTGACCAGACCACCTCCTCTGTTCTTGCCCAACTCAGTTGTTCTGTTCTGCTAATGGTTGGAGAGTCCCTCCGGTAGAATGACTCTGTAATCAAGAGGTTCAGGTCCATCAAGAGGTCCAGCCACATCTCAGTAAAAAGACATTGCAGTTCTTGATATCCCGTCAGTCTGGCTCTGAAATAATCCAGCTTGTTATCCAGTGATTGGACGTTAGCAAGAAGAATACAAGAAAGGGGAGGACAATGTTGTCTTTTCCTTAATCTAGCTCGCTCGCTACTTCCTCCCCCTCCCTCCCGTGCTGCTCCCGTGCAATTGAAACTCTCCTAAATGCGCATCTCGTCTGTGATTTGCTGGAACAGTTTGTTTTTATGGGCTAGGTTTGCCCAGGTTGTTTTTGTTGCTGTTTTTGGAGCCTGGGCTGTCCACAGAGATCGCATTTTTTTACAGTGTATTCAGGACACAGATAGCTAGCAGTTGGTTAGGTGATGTTTGCAGTAAGTGACATTAGGGGCTCTATCATGACAGTCAAAAGTGCATCATCACTCGTCAAAAGCTTGTTCAAATTTAGTAGGATGTCCAGTCCACATTGGGAGGGTTTTCGTTATCAAACGTTGAGCGCATTGCGCAACAAGGTGTTCCTAGGTTTCTTAATCAGTCATGGTGGTGTGTTTGGGGCGTAACATCATTTAAACCTGTTACGCCCCAAACACACACCCATGACTGTCTGTCATCTGTCATTCCCTTTAACGGCGCAAAGCGTGATGTCAAATAAATGCATCGGTATTTTGACATTCAATGGCGCATTTGAAGGAGACTGCTTGCGAGACCATATGGAATAGTCATTCCACTAAACCATGCTTTACTAAAACCTAGCATAGCCTTCACGCATTTGCACTCCTCTATTATTTGAACTCATTGGCAAAGTGAAACTAACTTCACCATGGTGTCAGTCAACGACAATATGCAGTTACTTTCACTATTGACTGACAATGGGTTACCATAGAAAACATAGGCTGGAAAAAGCAACACTTACCCTAATATTGTTCAAATGACTGAATAAAAAACATTTATCCTGCAGAGGAGTTGCTTATATGTTGTGACAGTGCGTCTTCAGCTGTGCTCCATACGTGTCTCTCGCCTCTCTCCTAATCACTTTTAACCGTCATTACCAATTTGCAAATGACGGAGAATAACTACTCATCAAGAGATACAGTATTTCGTAATATCTTTATTCTAATTATGCTTCCCATTGTAATCGTGCAATTTGTAATGTTTTGCATGGACGTGCGCTGGTGTGCGTTCATGGATGATAGAAGGACGGTGCGTTGTGCATATGACTGTTGACAATGCGCTCTTAAAATAACATATAAACAACTCACCATAGACTTCTGACCAGGTGTACAATAGCGATTTTTAGACAATGTGCCAGGCCACTCCCTAAGTTGTTAATTGCCACACCCTTGGGCGCATTGTTTAAAAAATAAACATGCAAAATAAGGAATTAAACTTTGTACCGGGTGGAAAACGAGTTTTACGCCATGCGCCAGGGTGCAAAATACAGCCCAAAATGTTTTAGCCTAAAAAATGCGTGGCATCGCTTAGAGCACCTTTAAGATAAATTTCCAAAAGATTATTTTATATTCCTTTTTAGTCAACTTAAGCATGGGTTCAAATACTTATGCACCCTATTGTATGTTTACAGAAGATGGACGTAGTTTTGAAAACATATACAGGAAAGTTGCTTATACCAGCGGGAATGTTGAAAGTATGGGTCAATTGGAACAAAGAGAAAGCTAGATTGCCCCTGTATGTGGTAAATGGGAAGTCACCACCACTGTTTGGCCATGAATGGCTAAGGAACATCAGACTGGACTGGCGTGAAATCAAGACAGTGAGGACAGAACACAAGGCCAGCGAGACTTTGGAAATAGTACTCAATTGGCATGCCAAGGTTTTCAAGGAGAATCTAGGAACACTGAAGGAGTTTGAAATAGGGCTGTCACGATTTCGGTTTGCATACCAAGAGGGGGAAAAAATCTGCAAAAAACTTGAAGCTACAACCACTTAAAAAGACGTGTGTTCATTTATTCATGTCATAGACAGGAGATATTTTTGAGATATGTGCTTCCTAGAGGCATTTTTTAGTAAAAGTTGGGAACAGGACTTTTTAACATAATTAAGGTGTGCTGAATCCAACTAGCCCTGTTCCCAAGTTGAATTTTGAGTTTATGACCATCTAATTAGCATAAACAAAATGGTTGCCAAAATTAATTCATATTGTTCACAGAAATCTCCCTTGGCCAATAGATCAAGGATACAGGCTGTGAAAAAAAGAAAAACAATCTATATTATGCCTATGTTAATTACCTGAAAAAACCTTTGAAAAATGTAATTGTTAAAATTTTATAACTGAGCAGGCACAGTTTTTGTCATTCGTATTTGACAAATGAGACTTTTTTTTTTTTTTTTTTGAGGGTTTCCGGGGTTCCAAAGGGTTGCCAGTTCGATCCCCGACCAGTAGGGAAAAAAGTGCCCTTGAGCAAGGCACCTAACCCCTCACTGCTCACCGAGCATCACTGTAGCAAGGCATCTCACTGCTCCAGGTTAATGTGTGCTTCAATGTGTGACCTTTGTGTTCACTAATGTGTGACCTGTGTGTTCACTGGATGGGATACATGCAGAGACCAAATTCCTTGTATATGCAAGTATACTTGGCCATAAAACCTGATTTACATTACATTTTACATAATTGAAGTGAATTAGGTTGGTAATGTATGTAGTCTTGGAGTAAGTTACATAGGCCTTTACCCATTTCGGTAACACTTTACGGTAAGGGTACATGAATTATCATGAATTCATGCATGAATTAATTCATGATTTATGTATTACTTCATTCATTAATATCTAATTAATCATCAGGAATTTACTGAGTTCATAGTTTGTCATTTGTGACCTCATACATGAACACATTACTAAAGTATTAGGTACGGTGGGCACATCATTATGAATTATGATGTATTAAGCATGATCATGACTATTTATTTTTCTGCCAAAAATGTGGTCATCACTGCTCAAATTCTGATTTGAACATAACTTTGGAGTTCTCTAAACACATGCCATTATTCACTACTTTAGTTGAGGGGCCACAGACATGATGAATGCATGACCAATTAACCTAAAATTCATGTAATCATGATGATCATGCTTAAGAAATCATAAATCATAATGATATACCCATCACACCTAATGCTTTAGTTGATGTGTTGTTCATACATGATGTCATCATGAATGAGAGTATATGAATTACTGTCAATTCCTGATGATTCATAGGATATAAAGGAATGAAGTAATGCATAAATCATGAATTAATTAATGCATGAATTCATGATAATTCATGTACCTTTACCATAAAGTGTTACCCATATTTCTTCATAACCTTTGTGTTAGTAAAATGATTGAATGTCCTGTGAATTAATAGCTAGATGAATAACTTTATAACTAGTGCAAGTTCAAGTTACTTTATTTGTACCCAGAGGTAGATTTTGTTTGCAGTATAGAGTGCTTCAAGAGAATTTGCCAGAACAGGAGCACAGAGGATGCCATCTTTACGGCAATTCACTCCGCCCTGTCCCTCCTTGACAATAGCAACACCTTCGTATGTGAGAATGCTGTTCATTGACTTCAGTTCAGCACCATTATCCCCTCCAAACTGATCACCAAACTCAGTGAACTGGGCATCAATACCTCCCTCTGAAACTAGATTCTGGACTTCCTAACCAACAGACCGCAGTCTGTTAGATTAGATAACCTCACCTATTCAACCCTCACCCTGAACACCGGCGTGTGCTGAGCCCTCCTTTACTCCCTCTTCACCTACAACTGCATACCTGTATATGGCTCTAACACCATTATCAGGTTTGCAGACAACACTACTGTGATTGCTCTCATCAGCAACACTAATGAAACAGCCTGCAGGGAGGAGGTCCAGCACGTAACAACCTGGCTCTCAACACCAAGAGGACCAAAGACCTCATTGTGGACTTCAGGAAGTCAAAAGCTAGCACACAAAGCCCCATCCTTATCAACAGGACTGAGGTGGAGCATGTCACCAGTTCATGTTTCTGGGTGTCCACATCTCTGTGGACCTCTCTTGGACCCTCAACACCTCTACCTTGATCAAGAAGGCTCACCAGCATCTCTTCTTCCTGGAGACTAAAGAACACAACCTCTCTCCTCAGACCGCTGCACCATTGAGAGCATCCTCACCAACTGTCACAGTATGGTACGGCAACTGCTCTGCCTCCGACCGGAAAGCACGGCAGAGGATGGTGAAAACTGCTCAACTGCTCAACGCATCACTGGTTTTTCACACCCATCCCTCAACCCAACCTCCCCCCCCCCCCCCACGTGCCTCCTTGCCTGTGCCTGTTGAGGTGTCCATGTCGATGCAACCTTCACAGGGAAGCGAACATTTTGCCCCTATCCCACCCATAGTATTCTATTTATATTTATAAATGTACATACTGTAATTACACTTAAACACAGCGATATTCTACTGATATTTATACTGTTCATACTGCACATACACTTATATATTTCCAGTACTCTGCACAATGACAATGTAGGTGAATCTAATCTAAGATAATCTAATCAAATGAAACATGTGACTGCTGGCCATCTTTCCCATTTGGAACCAAGGATATGATGCTAGCTTGTTAGTTAACAGTTGTTCGTGATTAGTTAAGGAACTCCAATGATTTTAAACTCCAAACACGTGTCCACCCACCACGAAGATGTTTACCAATGAAGCCAGGCCAGACTCTTTGCCAAAGAGGACCGTAAACATAGTCAAGAGTATGGTTCATGAGGTGATAATAAGGCTAATTAGCATAATAATAATTTTTATATTTTTCATAGCCTTTACTTTTTATTTATTGCCCACGGGAGATTTCTGAGATGCACAGATGTGAACAATATAATTTATTTACACGGTACAATGATGCCCGTGGTACAGAAAGTGCCCAAAATTTTGGCAGCCATTTTGTTGATGCTAATTAGATGGTCAAAAACTCAAAATTCTGCTTGGGAACAGGGCTAGTTGGATTCAGCATATGTTAAATATGATAAAAAGTCCTGTTCCCAACTTTTACTAAGAAATGCCTCTAGAGCCATATACAAGGACTTTTTCTTGAAATAGCACTTGTCTATCAGTTAACATTAACATTGTGCTATAAGTAAGTAAGTAGTAAGTCAAATTTATTTATAAGGCACATTTAAAATACAGTTCACACTGACCAAAGTGGCGTACATTGTGTATTTAAAAAGACAATACATGAATACAGATATCAATCAGATAACAATCATGCCAGGGAGAAGAGATGTGTTTTGAGCCTAGATTTAAAACTTGTGATGGAGGGAGTATCTCTGATAGAAGCTGGCAGCTGATTCCAAAGGCGCGGGGCAGCCACAGCAAAAGCTCTATCGCCTCTGCCTGAAACTGGTGCATGGTACATGCAGAAGACCCATGCTGCACGATCTAAGGGACCTGGGGGCTGAGTGATGCTGAATGAGATCTGCAATGTAAGATGGAGCCAGGCCATTTAGGGCATCAATAAAATCTTCAAATGAATTCTGGGCTGGATGGGCAACCAGTGGAGAGAGGCTAGGATGGGGGTAATACGCTCCTTTTTTTGGATCCAGCCAGCAGTCTTGCTGCCACATTCTGGACCAGCTGGAGGCAAGATATCTGGGCCCGTATTCACAAAGCACAAACTCCTTAATCGCACTAAAAGATTTTAGTTAGGAGTTTTCTCTTAAAAGTTATTCACAAAGCCTCTCAGAACTACTCTTAGGGCCCGTCCCATTTCTCCCCCCTTAACACTTCCACTTGGTTTTGATTGCCCTTAACATTAAAGCCCCCTCGACAAGGGAAGTGGAGGGTAAGATCTTTCCCTATGAATTGGGACACCACTATATGCAAATTAGCGTAGCGAACGTGCTCACCTACGTCACGCGCAGCGCCGACGTGTCTACCGGTAGTAGCGTGCTACTATTTTCATTCAGGAACATACCCGTTCCAGCAGTCATTGTTGTGTGGGCTGTGCTGGTTTATCTACGTCTGGTTAATCAACAAAGATATTTGTGTTCATATGAACGCCAGAACACACACCTTAAATATTGACGAATCTACCCAGATCAGATATATAACGTTATTTGATGGGCAGACTCTCTCAAAGCACTCAGCAGATATCATGAACATCGTCAGATAGCTTCGTGAGATATTTTCTAACATTAGTGTTCAAAACTCAACAGTCCATCAGATGTGCATCAAACTAACATATTCCAACATATTTCAAAATTTTGATATGTTTATTTGCGAAAAGGGTTAGGGCCAAAATCTAGGGGTTGGGGAGGTATTGGGACGGGCCCTTAGTAAGGAAAAATGACAACTCCTAAACTAAGAGTGAGTCTTCGTAGCTATGGTGGACGTCATTACTCATGCACAAAGCTTGATATAAGTGACAACCTTGATTGGCTGATGATTATAAGGCGGTAATGATGCCAAAAAACTCCCCTACGACGATGAGTGACAGGTGACAGGTCAGGTGAATTGATGCAGTACCTTTGCAACATGTTTTACATAATCTGTATGAAGACACGTAGCCTATACTATGTAAATGGGAGAAACAATTTCATTTGATTTAGCCTACAATGAAACGTTACATTTAGTTTACATGTTGACAATGATTTTGGTTGTTGTTGGTGGCGTTATTGCATCCCTTAGTTACAATCCACAATTATTACCTTGTGGTTGAGAGCTGTGGCTGCATGTGCATTTCAAAACATTGCAACATGAAATGCCACAAAAAGCGGTTTAGGATTGTTTGTGAATAGGTCTTAGTGAGTTAGGAGTCCTCTCGACTTATTTTAAGCTGTCCCAGACTTATGTGCTACTTTTAGGTCAAAAATGCTTCGTGAATTAATTAGTCAAAAAAATTAGGAGTCCTAAAGTTACAAGTGGCCCGTTAGGAGCTACTTTTAGCCTTAAAATTCTTTTGGAATATGGGCCCAGTGCTTGAGGGAGTCCCAGGTAAAGTGAATTACAGTAATCCAGTCGTGATGTAATAAAAGCTTGAATTACTTTCTCCAGGTAATTAAATGACAGACAGGGTTTCAATTTAGCGATGAAGTCACTTTAAGTGTGATGCTAGCAGGCAAGATGCTAATGGTCTAATCCGATTCAATTATCTACATGTATGCTAGGCTGGAGTTAAAAGTAGTATAGCCAGACTGCCAGAACGGCTGGATGAACTGGAGAAAGGTAAAAATCAATTGTTTAACTCGAGGGGAGGTGAAAAATGAGTGTAATTCCCCAAATTGCGGAATATCCCTTCACACTCCCCTCTATGTCAACACAATTTTTTTTGGATTGATGTGCGACTTAAAAGTAAATGTTCCAATCAATGATCTAGGCAGCACATTTTCTTCTCTCTCCTTCATTTTACAGTCTAATGGTTACTGACTAGAACGGCTCGGGGTCAAAGGTCATACGGAATCGATTAATCGGCATTATTTTTTTAACTCATTGAGTGCCAAAAACGTAATATTAAGTTTTTCCTTCCCATGCGTTGAGTGCCAAAAACGTAATATTACGTTTTTAGCTTTTTTTTTTAAATTACGAAACTAGACACTCTAACACACCTTATATGTGATTTTGGGAACTCTGTGATGAATGGAAATGAAATATATGACGATCAAAAACTCATGAAAACGCACAATATGGACATTTTATCATAACTCGGTTGCCGCTTAGGGTCGAATCAGTGACGCATGCACTTCAGCTCAAAACCAGGCCATTTTTGTGGGTCTATCACTAGGTTGCAGTCTCGCCAGGTCACTTCCTGGAAACTTTACAGGCAACACTTCATATTTTATGAAAGACGTTATATCTCCATTTCTAGAAAAAAAGCAGCGATTTTGATGAAAACTAGCCACTGTTTAGCTGGGATTTCTCAGGAACAGAGGCGTGTAGAAATACACGGTTTGCACCCAGCTTAAAGTCTCACCTTTCAAACGAGCCATTGTATGTGTTCAACACAGAATATGTGGTTTTAATGACAAAAACCATCAACAATGGTCTAGATTGCTGGCACTCTAGGACAAAGCTTCCGAAAACAGCTTGGCATTCAATGAGTTAATCAGTTATTTTTTCTCAAATTAATTAATCGAAATTAATCAGTTATTTTGACAGCCCTACTCAAATTTATTGTACAGAATGCATCATTTTGTTTAATTCTATCTTCTATTGACAGAGCCCCCACAAATAAACTGATATTGAGAATTAACATACATGCTTCAGAAGGTAATTGTCTTTTCTGTTTGTACACCTGTTTGACTTACTGTTACCTTACTTATTTTTTAATGCTTTGATTTTTATATTAATCAACAATAACAAAATGTATGGCAATTGCAGTTTTTTTTTGTAAATTCAAGTCAAGTCAAGTTTATTTATATAGCGCAATTCATACACAGAAGTCATTCAATGTGCTTTACATAAACAAAAGCAAACAGTAATAGCAAATAAAAGCATAGAAGGGCAATAGTCAACTAGAGAATGTAATTCCAGGGAATTACGAGTGCATGAAAATTACGCTAGGACAGACATGGTGTTTGCACAGCTTAATAAAAGTTGATAGTTTAAAAGTAGACAGTTTAAAAGTTGAATGTAGATTGGAAGTTGATCACACTAGTTGACTGAAAAGCCCAGGCTGCCAAACAGTTGTGGGCAGAGGACACAATTGGCGGGAGTCATAGCTGATGATGACAGTTGGATTGGCTGAACAGTTAAATAGTTGGATAGTTTAAATGGTTCAAATATTTCATAGGGAATTATTGTAGTGAGGACTTTTATTTTGAAACAGCTTTGGGCAGAGGAAACAGTTGACGGGAGTCATAGTTGATGACAACTGACAGTTGGAATAGTTGAACAGTTAAAAAGTTGGATAGTTTAAATGGTTAAATAATTTAATAGGGGATTATAGCAGTGAAGACCTTTATTTTGAAACAGTTGTGGGGAGAGGAAACAGTTGACGGGAGTCAAAGTTGATGACAACTGACTGTTGCTAGAGTAGTTATGGTGGTTGCTATGCTCGTTGCTAGGTTAATGATGTTGGTTGCTAGGTTTTAACTGTGAATGTGGTTGCTAGGCTGTTGCTAGGGTACTTGAAGTCGTTGCTAGGTTGTTGCTAGGGTGTCCATGATGGCTACTATCAGAAATAAAGGAGTTACTACAGTGGTTTGCTAGTATAATCATCTTGGTTGCTATGGAAACTGACATAGATGCTTAATTTCAATGGTTGCTAAATTGGTTGCTAGGTAGGTGGTGTTTTAATATAGTAGGCTAGAGGCATAGTTGATGATAACTGACAGTTGGAATAGTTGAACAGTTAAAAAGTTGGATAGTTTAAATGGTTAAATAATTTAATAGGGGATTATAGCAGTGAAGACTTTTATTTTGAAACAGTTGTGGGGAGAGGAAACAGTTGACGGGAGTCAAAGTTGATGACAACTGACTGTTGCTAGAGTAGTTATGGTGGTTGCTATGCTCGTTGCTAGGTTAATGATGTTGGTTGCTAGGTTTTAACTGTGAATGTGGTTGCTAGGCTGTTGCTAGGGTACTTGAAGTCGTTGCTAGGTTGTTGCTAGGGTGTCCATGGTGGCTACTATCAGAAATAAAGGAGTTACTACAGTGGTTTGCTAGTATAATCATCTTGGTTGCTATGGAAACTGACATAGATGCTTAATTTCAATGGTTGCTAAATTGGTTGCTAGGTAGGTGGTGTTTTAATATAGTAGGCTAGAGGCATAGTTGATGATAACTGACAGTTGGAATAGTTGAACAGTTAAATAGTTGGATAGTTTAAATGGTTAAATTATTTAATAGGGAATTATTGTAGTGGAGACTTTTATTTTGAAACAGTTGTGGGCAGAGGAAACAGTTGAACAGGATCTGTAGTCTTAAGAGAGCCAGATTGTATGCTTAAAGCCTGAGACAGACAGTTGCTGGAGGTGATCGGAACACTTAGCATAGGATTCTAAGTGCCCTACTGAGATGTCATAATTGCCAATGTTAAGTCTATGGGGAAATTTTTGTAGTTTTTAATTAATAGTTTAAAAAGTATAAAAGTTATAAAGTTGATAGCTGAAGTCACCTAAGTAAGACCTACGCAACGCAGTTTGAATGAAGTTTCTATGTTAAATGGTTGAAGCCGCATTAAACGCACAAAAAGCGTCAGCGGAATAATAATAACATATAACTAGAAATGCAATTCCAAGGAATTACCAGTGCATGAAAATGCTAAAGTTGTGATGTAAAATATCATGTATAGTTAAAACAGATAATACAGAGATAGTTTAAAATTAGACTGTTTAAAAGCTGAATGTAGATAGTTTAAAAGTTGTTGATAGACAGTAGATAGTTTAAAAGTTGTTGATAGGCAGCTAGTTTAATAGATAGTTTAATAGATAGTTTAAAAGTAGACTGTTTAAAAGTTTAAGGTAAATAGTTTAAAAATTGTTGACAGACTGGAAGTTTAATGAATGTTGATATTCAAATAGTTTAATGGCTGTGTATGAAAATGCTAAAGTTGTGATGTAAAATATCATGTATAGTTAAAACAGATAATACAGAGATGGTTACTACGGTGATGCTAGGATAGACATGGTGGTTGCATAGCTTAACTAGATGTACCGCATAGCGGTACAAAATATGACCGCCGCTCAGTCTTGTACAGCCGTTCCGTGAAAATAAATCACACTTCAATTTGTCTCCATATTTTACTCCATCCCCCACTCTTGAAACTTTTGTGTATGCTTGTTTGGCATGCCTGAGTGTGTGTGTGCGGCTGCACAGAAAGTAGCCTACTGGTGCTGAAAAGGTGAATAGATTGTAGAATAGCCAAAGAAGATGTAGCATTGTTATAAAACCTTTAAAATCTCTAAACAATCACAAGTAGGGTAGTTCATCACAGTTCATCCATTGCAACTGGATTGATGAAAGGTCACTTACACCTGTAGGCTACATTGTATTTGGGAAAAGCAAAAGGTATCAGTATAATGTTATTTATTTATTTTATTTTTTTTAATTTTTTTTATGTATTTATAAACAAAAACATCTCTGTCAGTTCCATGCCGTTTTCAACAGCTATCAAAAACAAAGGTCATTTTTGGATGGATGGATTTTTTGTGAATGTTTCTTCTTCTACATAAGATTTTAGTCATCTTTAGTTCATGTAATACTTTATTGTCAATGCACAAATTAAGTAACAGTAGTCTGAAACGTTATTGTTAATACACAAATTAAGTAACAGTAGTCTGAAACGAAATGCTGTTTTACATCTAACCAGTGGTGCAAATAACTGACATGTCCAAATGGGCCTTGATGAAATGCGTCGCTAGACTGTTCATACACATTTTAACGGGCCAAAGTTGAAGAGCTTTTGTCCGTTATTGTTCATGCAAATATAGGCTGATTCATGTTCCCTTGCATTGTGTAACTGAGGTCCATGGCTAGTCTGGCTTTCATCAGACCAAGCTCAATCTTTTAAGAAATCAAAAAATAAATAGCGGGCAGATCGGCTGGGTTCACCCAGCCTAGTCCATAGGCACCCGATATTGTTTAATTTTCCGATTGAGATATACACGCTCTGGCTATTCTAAATGCAAAAATGCATCAGGGAGTTATGACAAAACGGTAACTAACAAACTAGATCCTAATAGAAAGCTGTTAGCTTCCCTAAGCTACAGGTAGGATTATAAGGTAGGCCTATTTACAACATAAATTGTCAATAGGCTATGCTGGCGACACAAATAAAATCTCCTATGGAAACCAATGGCTTACGCCTTACAGTATCAAGCGGACTTAAACTGCCATATCGTGGCGAAAAGTTGTAATAACATTCACGCAGCTCCATGAGTCAAGGAAAGCGCGAATGAAGTAGCCACTTCTAAATGGGACCCACTACACAGTAGCTTAAGGTGTGTTGCTAAAGCAGCCATAATGAAATGAAGGTGTCATTGTTTGGATACTTGCTTGACTACACTACACGCGCTTTTTAATTTCACAGACTACAACTACCAAGCTGGAATCAAAGCACATCGATTCCCCTCTCACACCCTGCACGCACTTAAAACAAAATAAACAGGCGTCTCAGTCTCACGCATGTATAGGCAAAACTGTATCAGACCGGTGTAACGTTGGTAAATCTTCCATTGCACAGAATGATTTTGTAGCACGTGCAATAAATGACAGATAAGATAAGATACAAACAGTGCTGCTATCAATTTGCTTGGTATAACCGCATTTATAGTTTTCTACAAATGCAATCAATCAAATGGGCCTCCATCACTCAACCAACGCTAACGGTAACATTACCTAGGTCCTTATTGATATTACAAGATTAACGTACCTGCAGTAAAAACCAAGCATGTCCGATAAACATCCTCAGATTTATTTCGGCTTCAAGAAGAAATGGGAATTACACTTCATGTGAACATCGTCCTATCCTTATTAGATGTTCGCTGCGATAAATTACAGTCCTTGTAGGAAGCGTCCATTGTTTTTCCAACCCACTTTTAACTTCCAACAAAATTACGTCTCACTGCAACGATGCGCCATCTAATGGACAAACGACTACTTATCGCCAATACTGAAAATGCAGCCATGATGATGATGATGATGATGATACAGGCCAATGAGTGTACAGTCACTAAATGTACACATAACCTAATTTTTTTAGACCCCCCCATGGATGAAATTCTACGAAACTTGGCATACCCCCAGAGAATGCCAGGTCCCCGGGGAAGAAATAAAAATTTTCCGTAAAAGTCTAGTGGGGCTACATACCCACCAAATTTCATGTACCCCGGTGGTTCGGTGTCCCGGGTATCATTGACCAAAAATTAAGGAAGTAGATGACGGGAAAAATTCTTGAATTGTGTGCATGTGTGCGTGTACAAGTTTATGTTTATGTGTGTGGGTGTGTGTGTGTGTGTGTGTGTATGTGCGTGCTTGTGTGTTTGCCTGCGTATGTGTGTTTGTGCATGTGCATGCATGCGTACATATGTCTACTGTGTGAGTATGTGTCATACGTATGATTACTGTAAATGTATGTGTGTACGTGTGTATCTGTTTATGCACATGTGTGCACATGGAATGGCTTAACATGACCCCTGGAGGCAAACATACGGAAAAAATGTGTCATCCTAGGCCCTACAGTTCTCAAGATATTCACAGAGAACTGTGTCTGCCCTACCCTCCTTTCGGGGGGTCCAGTCCAGCGGGGGGGCTACAGATCAAAACGAAAAATGACGGTTCCATGCTATCCATGTGGGGGTACATGCCCACCAAGTGTTGTGTACCCCGGTCTTTCAGTGTCCCGGGAATCCTTGTTGGTGTACGTCACTAAATGTACACATAAATTATTTTATTGTAAGGTCCCCCATGAACGAAAGTACACAAAACTTGGCATGCATTCGGAGGGTGTCATAATGATCCTACACTTTTAATTTCGTGCAGTTTTGACCTTGTCAGCCAGAGATATTGTGATGAAAACACCTAACTTTTTGCTTTTTAATTTTTAACTAGGTGGCGCTATACATGAAATAAGTGGTAATGGGATGGGTTGACATGCCCCCTTAAGACCAACATACATAAAAAAGGTGGCCCTCCTAGACCCTACGGTTCTCGAGATATTCACAGAAAACGGTCTCCGGCCACCTACAGGCCAGTTGGTGTATAGTAACATAAATTAATTTATTGTGTGGCCCCCCCATGAACGGAATTCCACAAAACTTGGCGTGCATACAGAGGGTGTCATAATGATCCTACACTTCCAATTTTGTGCAGTTTTGACTATGTTAGGTCACAGATACCTTCAATTACAACACCTCATTTTTACTTTTTTGTGTTTAACTAGGTGGAGCTATACATGAAATGAGTGGTTATGGAATGGGTTGACATGGCCCCTTGAGATCAACATACAAAAAAAAATGGTCCTCCTAAACCCTACGGTTTTCAAGATATTGACAGAAAACTGTGTCTACCCTACCCTCCTTTCGGGGGGTCCAGTCCAGCGGGGGGGCTACAGATCAAAACGAAAAACGATGGTTCCATGCTATCCATGTGGGGTTACATGCCCACCAAGTTTCGTGTACCCCGGTCTTTCAGTGTCCCGGGAAAAAAAAAAAAAAAGAAAAAAAAAAATCTGACTAAACCTATATGACCGCCGCTTCGCTGCGCGGCGGTCATAATAAAAGTTGATAGTTTAAAAGTAGACTGTTTAAAAGCTGAATGTAGATAGTTTAAAAGTTGTTGATAGACAGTAGACAGTTTAAAAGTTGTTGATAGGCAGCTAGTTTAATAGATAGTTTAATGATAGTTTAATAGATAGTTTAAAAGTAGACTGTTTAAAAGTTGAAGGTAAATAGTTTAAAAGTTGTTGACAGACTGGAAGTTTAATGAATGTTGATATTCAAATAGTTTAATGGCTGTGTATAGGTAGATATTTGACGATAACTGAAAGTTGGATTGGCTCTAATGTTTGCTAGCAGTTATGCTAAGATTTTAAACTATGCTAACCATGCTACTTAGCTAATGTTTTATAGCAGTGCTAGCAATGCTAACATGCTAACCATGTTACTTAGCCAACTTAGCTAAAATGTTCTAGCAGTTTTGCTAAACATGCTAACAATGCTAGCAATGCTAACATGCTAACTATGTTAACCATGTGACTTAGCTAACCTAGCTTATCATTTTTAGTAGTTATGCTAACTATGCTAACTAACATGCTAACAATGTTACCATGCTAACCATGTGATTTAGCTAACCTAGCTAATCATTTTTAATAGTTATGCTAACTAGCATGCTAACAATGCTAACATGCTAACTATACTAACCATGTGACTTAGCTAACCTAGCTAATCATTTTAGTAGTTATGCTAACTATGCTAACTAGCATGCTAACAATGATAACATGCTAACTATGCTAACCATGTGACTTAGCTAACCTAGCTAATCATTTTAGTAGTTATGATAACTATGCTAACTAGCATGCTAACAATGTTAACATGCTAACTAGCTACAGTGGGTAGGAGTCATAGTTGATGACAAGTACAATGGCTGAACAGTTAAAAAGTTTAGTAGTTTAAAGGCTTAAATTGTGTTCAACAGTGAAATGTTGTAGTGAGGACTTTTATTTTGAAACAGTTTTTGGCAGAGGAAGCAGTTGAACAGGATGTGTAGTCTTAATAGGGCCAGTTTGTATGCTTAAAGCCTGAGACTGGCAGTTGATCCAGGTGGCCTGAACACCTGCCATAGGATTCTAATTGCTTAACGGCCGTATAAAAGACATAGCAGCTTCGTCCGTTTGAATACCTACGTTACAAAGTTTGAATGAAGTTTCTAAGTTAAACTGTTCAAGAGAAATAGCGTACGGAAAAAGTGGTAAGCGGAATAATAATAAGAAGAAGTTGTTGCCTAGGAAGAACAGTACAGTGCATTTTCATGCACTGTAATAAATCGGATAACAGTAGAGTGCATTTTCATGCACTCTAATAAGAAGATGAAATCGGATAACAGTAGATTGCATTTTCATGCACTCTAAAAATTAGTTTAAAAGGTATAAGTATAAGTATAAGTATATATACTTTTTTGATCCCTTGAGAGAAATTTAGTCTCTGCATTTAACCCAATCGGTGAATTAGTGAAACACAAACAGCACACAGTGAACACACAGTGAGGTGAAGCACACACTAAGCCCGGCGCAGTGAGCTGCCTGCTACAATGGCGGCGCTCGGGGAGCAGTTAGGGGTTAGGTGCCTTGCTCAAGGGCACTTCAGCCGCGGCCCACTGGTCGGGGCTCGAACCGGCAACCAGTGTTTCCCACAGAAACGGGGGGGGGGGGGGTATTAAGATCGTCTTGGTAGTGTATAAACTTAGGTCTAATTGAGTGCCTGTCACTTTAAGTTGTTTGTGATTAACACAGTTAACGTTAAAAGGCTGCTGATGTGTGGATGCAATTCATAACGTTTTCTACAAAGTTAAAATAAAGGTTGCTACTTCTTCTTGGGACAAGCACTTTTGAATTTTGGAAAACACTTTTCCATTTACATCGGGATTTTTTTAAACATAGTTAAATTAAACATAGAATATTCATCTGTGGCGGCCGATTTTGATTTTGTGGCGCCCCGCCACAGATTAGTCAATGTATGGGAAACACTGGGCAACCCTCCAGTTACAAGTCCAGAGTGCTAACCAGTGGGCCACGGCTGCCCACTAGGTAAAGATCATAATAAAAAAGAAATAGGTAGAATAATTTTCAAAGCAGATTCAGAATTTGTAACTCAGTGCAGTTAGCAGAAAGCATCTGAGAACAGTTTGGTCTTCAGTCTAGATTTAAAGCTGGCTACAGTTAGCAGACCATCAGATATTATCCGAAAGTTGGTTCCAGAGCTGAGCCACATAGCAGCTAGTGTTGTCACGATACCAAAATTATGACTTCGATACGATACCTGCCATAAATATCACGATGCTCGATACTGAAACGATACTACGGCAAAATCCTAAGATAGGACTCATACCTCCTCCAAGTGTATTGAGTCATTTGTGTTGAATTCGGTGCACTTTTGTAGTGTGCAGGTCAATTCTGGGTTCTAAACTTCTAAACTTCCTACATAATTATTATTTTTCATAGTCAGTAAAATAGTAGGCCTACTTTGTATGACTAAGGCCTTTATTGTTTGTTATAGTTCATTTACATTGTGTTGTGTTTTGGCAATAAAGTAGCTTTAAATAGCCAAACTAGGCTAGATAAAGGTCAGTGTTGAAATTACTGCATGCAAATCACTGAATGCTATGCAGAAGGGGCTAATCTTTAGGCCATCTTATGTACAGTATAGTCTACCCTAGGCCTTCCTGTGTTTATGGGATTTCCTTGACAGTTGCAAAGGGACAAATGTGAGGATAGTCTTCTTTGCGCCCAGTGTACAAGTACGACGTTCCAACCACTCAAGTCTTCGTTAGATAGGCCTACACCATTACCTGTTGCGTGCATTCCTACATTACGTCTATTTCTTTGATAACATGATTTGCTCACGTAACAATAAGACGCTATTATTATTAGGACTCAACACGCTTTGGTGGTATTATATGCTGTGGGCTTTAATTAGCGCATTTCGGGTAGCCTATCCTACATCTGGGCAATAATTATTGAACAAATTGCAATCTACATGCCATGACAAATATCACCAGTAGTACTGACCGAACATAAAATAGATTGTTTACAAGTTATGGTAATGTTATTCTGGCATGAACATTGCGCTTTTATCACGTTAGCACCCTATGATTACAGCTCATTATGTCTCGTCAAAATGATTACAGCTCGTTACGTCAAAATTGATGAAGGAAGGTTCGCTTTATCCCAGAGAACCATACTCGTTTCACTTAGGCTAGACTAAAACAGAAGAGAAGAACTTGGCACATGTAGTTGTGTTTTCTATAGCATATTTGTTAAACTGTCGTTCTTTGAACTCGGTAAATTTTTTGGGATATGTCTGCGAGGTGTTTAGCCAAGTTCCATGTGTAGCCTAATGCTTTAAAATGACTTTGAAACATATTTTACAAACGGGCCTCTGTGTACCTGATGGCTTGCCTTCACTATTCGCGATGTATTCAAAATAGTTCCAGATTTCACATTTATTTTATCCACAAGGCCGAGGATTGTCGGGAAAGACTATGTAGACGTTGCCTGCGTACTCACTCACTCGGAGCTGCCTGCTTGACACGCCCACTTGCCTAGATGCGTGCAAGGAGCAGTGACAGCAGCAGTTCACAGACACTGAACGTTATTATTTTAACAAAGTATCGATTCTAAAAACGTCGGAAATCGTATCGTTTTTTGCGTGAAGGCATCGTGATACCTTTTTAGTATCGATACACCGTGCAACACTAATAGCAGCTAACAGCTGCTTCGCCATGTTTAGTTCTAACAGCAGGTTTTACTAACAGGTTTTTCTCCTGAAACCTGAGAGGACGAGAAGGTGTGTACTGCCAAAGCATGTCTGATAGGTAGTTAGGTCCTGCTCTATTTACTGATTTATAAACAAGCAGTAGTGCTTTTATGTCAATTCTGTGACTTATTGGAAGCCAGTGCAGGGACTTAAGAATTGAAGTAATGTGGTCAGTTCTTTTTGTTTTTGTAAGAACCCTAGCTGTTACATTTTGTATCACCTGAAGCTGTTTGATAGTCTTTTTAGGGGCACCACCAAGGGGTGGCCAGGGTGGCTGCGGCCACCACAACATAAACTCTGGCCACTCATGACTATGTGGTTGACGGACAAAAAATGTGTCCAAAACACCCATTATTCTCTGTTGAATTGCTCACGGAGTACTTATCACACATACACACAGAGCACACAGATGTCACCTGGAAGAGCGGAACCTGGTATTTCCAATACGAAATTTAATCATATTTCCAATCTGCACACAGCACTTCGTCCATCTCCACACCCATTGGTGGTATATCTCACGAACAAACAGCAGACCTTAGCGGACACAATGATATGAATCATTTATCTGTACAGTAAGCCGATCCCAAGTAATCCGGTTTTGAAGTTACAGCAAATTTCTACATGCTATCCAACTTTGGGCTGAAATCCTTATTTAACAGCAGCCCAAAATAATGAACTTGCTTTCGCAATCAAAGAATGCAAAGTTGGTCATGGCATTCACAGATCAACTGTGCTTTTGAATAGATATTTCAACCAGCATGCTTCAGTTGACATAGATGCAAACACAAAGTTCCTTAATAAAGGCTGACATAAGATAATAGCATAGTATGCAAACATGATCACATCATATCTTCCCAGATATGGGCAGCCCAGACTGTCTTTAAAAACGATATAGCCTAGCATTATGAAGAACTCTTTCCAAAATGCTATAAATCCATTTTTGAAAACACTGATGTCATGTTATTTGTGTTTTTCAGGTAATATCAATAAAAGTGCAATTGTGTTGTTTTGATTGAGTAAATAACAATTACCCAATTACAGTTTCGAAAACAAAATAAAAAACAAATATTTATGAAAATGCATTACAATGGAGGATATAGCATTTTGGAGCCAAACTCTTCTTATATGGCCCTTACAATGACCAAGATAAGAGCATTAGTAAGATAACACTGAAAATAGCTAAGGCCTCAAAGTACTAATATATGTGATATACTAGAGTGGGTAGCCAACTATTAATTTAAATACCTCCCCCCCCTCCATTTTTGGTGCGCCACCCCAAGATTTGCAATGGCCCCATCTGGCCGACCCTGTTAAAATTTTCTGGTGGCGCCACTGTGCAGTAGTCAACTCTGCTGGAGATAAAATGCATAAATATGTCTCATTCGAATTCCATGCCATCACAGTGATCGCCCCAGCAAAACTCTACGTGCTGGTCATCTACCGCCCTCCAGGCCAACTAGGCGACTTTATGGACGAACTTGACACTCTGCTGTCCTCCATCCCTGAGCATGACTGTCCGCTTCTTGTTCTCGGCGATATGAACATCCACTTAGACGCCCCAGGCTCAGCAGACTTTTTGGCCCTTATCCACTCCTTTGACCTCAAACTGGTTCAAAGCCCACCGACTCACAAAGCTGGCAAAGAGCTTGACTTGATCTTCACTCGGAACTGCAGCACAGACACCCTCATGGTGATGCCTCTCCATCTTTCTGACCACTTCTTCATCCAGTTCAACGTCAGCCTGACAGAACAGCCTCCGGCTCCTCAGCCGATGGTCATGTTCCGCCGCAACATCCGGAACCTGTCTCCAACGCACTTTTCCTCTGTGGTTGCCTCCGGTCTACCTCCACTCAACACCTTCTCCTCTCTGGAGGTTAATGAGGCCACAGACTCACTCTGCTCCACACTGAGCTCGTGTCTACACGAGCTGTGCCCTCTTACCACAAGGCCAGCTCGATCCAAACACTCTCATCCATGGCTAAATGATACCCTCCGATCGCAGCGCACCAAACTCAGAGCCGCGGAGAGGAAATGGCACAAATCCAAACTAACTGATGACCTCAAAAACTACCAGACACTCCTGACCTCCTTCTCAGCCAGCATCAATGCTGCTAACACGGCTTTCTACAATGACAAAATCAACAGTGCTACAGACACTCAAACACTTTTCTCAACCTTCAAATCGCTACTCAACCCTCAGCTGCCTCCTCCTCCATTCAGCCTTACTGCAGATACCCTCGCCTCATTTTTTACAAACAAAGTGGCGGCAACCAGCAGTCAATCCTCTACATGCCCACTCAACGCATCTGACTCAGATACCGCACTCCTACAACCTCTAGGGACTGCTGGATCATCTTTTTCAGCATTCACGCCTCTCTCCGAGAATGAAGTATCTAGACTCCTGACATGCAGCCGTCCTACCACATGCTCGCTGGACCCTATGAACCTACGAGCCTACTTCAGTCCATCAGCCCGACCATCGCACCAGCTATCACACATGTGATCAATGCCTCGCTAACCTCCGGCACATTTCCAACAGCGTTCAAAATGGCCCGGGTAACACCGTTACTTAAGAAAGCTTCTCTCAACCCTTGTCAGGATTTGGTTAAGTTTGTGCCACCCTGGTGGCCATTTTGTGTATTGTCCTGTGTTTGTTTTTGCCTGTTCCCCATGTGCTTGGTGTTCCCTGTCTTTGTCTCCGCCCCATCTCCTTATTTGGTCTGTGCTTCCTGTCTTGTTTGTTTTCCCTCCATTTCTGCATCCTCACCTGTTCCCTGTTATTGTCTCGTTGGTTTCATCCAGTCCTCTGTCTTCCTGTTAATTGGTATGTGTATTTCTACCCTCCTGTTTCTCTGTTCCCTGTCGGCTCGTCTCTCTGTTATCCTGTCTGATTCATGTCTGTAAGTCATTTGTAATTTTGTTCGTTAATAAAGTGTGTTTTCTGTCGGAAAGAGTCTTGCGCATGGGTCCTATATTCGCAACCCTGCTCAAGTCGAGAACTACCGCCCTGTCTCACTCCTGCCTTTCCTATCCAAAGGCATTGAACGAGCAGTCTCCAAACAGGTCTCTGACTTCCTTTCACAGAACAACCTTCTGGATCCAAATCAGTCTGGGTTCAAAAGCGGCCACTCTACCGAAACGGCTCTGCTGTCTGTAACAGAAGCCTTAAAAGAAGCCAGGGCGACCGCTCGGTCATCAATACTCATTCTGCTTGACTTATCGGCTGCCTTTGACACGGTTAATCACCGCATCCTTCTCTCTATACTCGCTAACATGGAAATCTCCGGTTCTGCTCTCTCCTGGTTTGAATCCTACCTCACAGGACGCTCGTTTAACGTATCATGGCTTGGTCAGCTATCTGCACCTCACCATCTCACCACAGGGGTCCCCCAGGGCTCAGTGCTGGGCCCCCTTCTCTTTGCTATCTACACCACCTCCTTGGGACAGATTATCCGTTCACATGGCTTCTCATACCACTGCTATGCCGACGACACACAGCTCTATCGGTCCTTTCCACCTGATGACCCCTTGGTTTCAGCACGGATCTCGGATTGCCTCTCAGACATAGCTAGATGGATGAAGGCACATCACCTCCAGCTGAACCTCTCAAAGACTGAACTGCTGCTCCTCCCAGCTAAACCTACCATACACCACGACATCAACATCAAATTTGACTCCCTGTCTGTTTCACCTACCAGGACTGCAAGAAATCTAGGAGTTGTTCTCGACAACCAACTAAACTTCTCAGATCATGTTGCCTCAGTCGCCCGGTCATGCCGTTTTGCACTCTACAACATACGGAAAATCAGGACTTACTTGACTCAAGATGCTACCCAACTTCTGGTTCAGGCAATAGTCATCTCACGACTCAACTACTGCAACGCCCTCCTGACAGGTCTCCCAGCCTGCGCAGTGAAACCCCTTCAGATGATCCAGAACGCGGCAGCGCGCCTGGTCTACAACCAACCCAAAAGGGCACATGTTACCCCGCTGCTCATCCAGCTACACTGGCTACCTATGGCGGCCCGCATCAAATTCAAGGCTCTAACGCTTGCCTACAAAGTAGGGTCCGTCAGACAGACATTCATGTTAATCCCTCATCGTCAAAGATAGACGAAAGGAAATAAATGTCCATCAAAGGTGATGCCGTCACGTTATGCGACTAATGATTTGTTTGAAATGATCTAAAAACTAAAATCGCAGACCATCAGAGCCATAGGCTACCTTAGGTTACTTTGATCTTGCATAATTTTATTCAGCTTTGATGTAGGTAACGTAAGGTAAAATAATAATAATAATAATAACAATAATCTCTAACTAAACTAACATGCGCATGTTTCTGTATTGCAACCATTGTAGCCTACAGTTGTAACAGCGCGTAACAGTCGTTTTACTCCCCGTATGCGCTCATTATAATAGGCACTGCTCCTGCCTAGATCCGAACTCAGAACTACCTGAAAGTTGCAGACCTGTTCTGGAAATTTGTGCATTAACCCACTCGACGCTATCTGCTTCGAGTAGGTCTATTAGGTAGGACTGTACAGGTAATAGGCCTAATAGGCCTACTCGAAGCAGATAGCGGTCGCAAAGCAGCATTGGCGTTTTTGTTTCAAACCTCTTACCTGATCGATACTGTCCCATTCAGGAGTTCTGATATGCTCCTGATTTGACAACTGACACATGACATGTGACACCAGACATAATTTCACTGCATTTCTTACTTCCAGTAACTATATGCATGTGACAAACTTCCTTGTATCCTTGTATATTAGCAGCATATCTACCAATATATGATCGTATAGGAAATATATCATTATAAATATTCTCCGATACAGAGCCTTTTCTGTTTCCACATTATCAATAAGTCAGTTGCTATAGGCTCTGTGCCAGTTGCCTTTAAAACGGCAATCATTAAGCCTCTACTTGAAAAACTAATTTAGATCCACAAGTTCTGAACAACTATAGACCATTAGTGCTGGGCGGTATGACCAAAAATGTATATCACGGTATTTTTATAAATTCTTACGGTTTCACGGTATATGACGGTATTTTTTTTCCATGCATAATCAGATGTTCACAGCATTTTCTACAGGTTGAGAGAGGAATTGCTGAAGTACATTGACTAAGGATGGTCTATTTTACTGTCATGATGTAGAATAACTCCACACTAGTGGTAATGCAGTTTTGCATGGCCCCAGAAAATGATGCTGTTTACAAAGAGCCACTCATGATTCTAATGAAGAATCTAATCAGAATGCAAAGACAATTGCAGTCAAAATACAGAACTTTTACTGTGCAATTTTCACAAACATCTTGTAGCCTATAAAACCAATACAAAAAGTAGTGCAACTTTATACTTTTTTGAAAATTATACAATTTCAAATGAAACCTCTCTGCTAATATGCTTACTCTGTCAAATAGGCCTATCAGAAACATGCCTTATTGTTATTGTGTGGTTTACATGATGTTAGTGGTAGGCTAACGTTCATGACGTTTACATGACATTAGTGGTAGGCTAACTTCATGTGGATGTGGATGTCTTGTTAGCCTGCCATGAGCTTCGGTTCGGTTCGCTAGGCAAAACATTAACAAAAAAGTTCGTTTTGGTGCACTGATTACAGTCAGGATCATTTCTAACTAGCCAGCTAGTATTGCTCAGTGCATGTCTATAACATGCTTTACTTGCTACCTGGATAATTTCAGCGAATATGGTATATCAGGCATCTTAAGGTGAGATGAATGATTGCTCATTAAACATCACTGTGTTCGGTGGGTTGCTAACTAACAATATCACCGTGACGGTAAATCCCTTTCAATGCAGTATCCCTTAACGTTTTTCTGAAGAAACAATTTAAGGTATTCTGTGCAACAGCCTTAAATAAACCCCTTATCTAAGGAGAAATCAAGCCTTAAGGGTCATATACTTCAGGGGAAAAACTTCAGGTGTTTTGTGTTTACCCTCACTATGCCTCGCAGTGGCACCACGCGTGCGTATGAAAAAAGTCCCGCGGCGCAGCGTTCCAAACGTTGTGTAATCAAATACACCGGTATGGCGGTATATTAAAAATTCATATCATAACAAAAATATACACCGGTATACGGTGTGAACCGGTATACCGCCCAGCACTATAGACCATTATGCAATTTTCCATTTTTGTCTAGAATTCGTGAAAGAGCTGTGGCGGTGGTAGCGTAATGGCTAGTATGCAGTAACCAGAAAAGTCGTGGGTTCAATTCCCAGCTTCCACCGTTGTGTCCTTAGACAGTTCAGCAGACAGTACAGCCTTCAACACCATTGACCACTCCATACTTCTTAGCTGATTAGTGAACCATGTTGGGATCCAGGGGGCCAGTACTCTCATGGTTTCACTCATATAACAAACAGACATACAACAACATAAAGCACTCTCTGAATAAGTTTAGCGTTCCGCAGGGATCAGTACTTGACCCTATGTTTTTTCCCATTTACATGCTTCCCCTGGGTTACATAATTAGCACATTTTCACTGCTATGCTGACGACACTCAGCTGTATGTCCCTGTGCACCCATATGACCGATCCCAACTCATACATTTAGAGGCAAGTCTAGCAGCAATTAAGAAATGGATGTCTTTAAATTGTTTTATTGTTAAATGCCAACAAAATAGAGCTTATAGTTTTGAGACCAGTCAAGTCATCTGGTGATTTTAGTGACAATAGATACACCATTACTGAAAGAGTAACCGTCAAAAAACTTGGGGTTCCATTTAACACTGCAAACGCACATCAAGGCTATCACCAAGACAGCCTGTTCTCTGTTGTGAAACAATAATTCTTCAACTTGTCCAAAATGCTGCTGCTAAAATTTTAACAGACAAAGAAAATCAACCAAGTCAATTAAGTCTTTCAATTTCATCAAAATGTAGCAACCAGAGAGTAGTGGAAGACATTTTAAAGACAGGAGTAGGCCAGTGATTAGTCAGAAGTAATGAATGAAAGAGCCAGACAGAGCATTAGTCAGGTAGAACACTACACTAACGCCTCCATGGCCCATTTGCCAAATCAAGATCAGGAATTTTAATCTTTCCAGGGAGACATCTGGCCAAATCATAAGATATTTATATCTTATGATTTGGCCAGATGTCTCCCTGGCCAAATAAATCAGCCTCAACAATAGTGCTTGGCTGTACAACCCCACACGCTCATCACTCTGACAACACTGACATCCGTAAGATGTAATAGAGTAGAAACTAAATAAATGCCTTCTTCTCAATTCATCTTCAGCTCATATCTACATACAACAAACAACTGATGATGAATCGAATGCCAAATTCCAAAGCATCTTAGTAGGTCAGTTTTTTCCTGGTAATATGGACAATAATATATACTGTACCCTCAATAAGATGTGCCTTAACAGTAGGCCTACAGCCAAGAAAGTCAGTGTCTGTTAAGCATTGTAAAGGCAGATAATGTAGCTGTCTGTCATTGTCAAATTAATCCCAAAGGTGATTCTTAAGAAAGAATGAAGGTCATTCTATAAGAATGTATTTTGTAATATGTGACCTCTACCTCCCTAGCATAGCTGACAGTGCCGCGTATAGCTGGCAGCGCCCCACCGGCGGAGAACCAGCCCTGCAATTTGGCTGTCGGTGCCCGGTGTAATCTTGTGAGAATTATGAAACATTACCTCGTCAGTAGATATGGCTCTTTGGAGATTGTCTTCACCTGTTGCTATTCCTTCATCTCCAGAACAAATGCACAAATGTGAAGTGATCTGGGAAACCCCATCACATGATGAAATCAAAAATCCTTGATTCCTGCTCTGTTTCAACCCTCTCTGGAGAAATTTCGCCAACTTAAGATTCTGATACCATTCTGGATACCGTTCCCTAGCAAAATCCTGGATAACATCCTTAAAAATCCTGGATGTTCCTAAGATGGTATCAGAATCATAAGTTGGTGAAATTTCACCATGTGATGTTTTTTTCCAGATTTTCCAGTATTCAGGGGGAAAGGGGCTCAAGTCGTGAGAAGTATCTACAATGGCAAAGTATAAATATAAATATTCTGTGACTTTACGAGGAGCCCATTAAAAAAAAATATCCAAATCTGCATTGGATACCTTCAAGGTGCACAGCGAAGTAATGTCCAGTAATAGTAATAACCAGTTGTACAGCCTGGCTGACAGACTATTTCAGTACGTCAATACCCAACACAACTGACACTTTCATCTTCACCCACCCATTGGTTCTATGGAGTGTGAAGGATATCATAGTATTTTATGAGGTTCTAGCTTTGTTTAAAAAGTTGTTGTTGCTCATCCAATTTCCTCCCCTGCCCATGAATAAGGAGCTCTGCCATTTCACACTGTGCTTGCCCAATTATCCCTTACGAAATAAGGCATCTGGTGCATGTCGAACTGCCTTGTGTGGACTACACTACTTCACAACTTTCACTATTGGACCAGTGTTCTTGACTGCTGGATAGACTGTGACAAAGGCTTTGCTATTGCGAGACCAACACCACCAAATTAAGGAAGGATTATATCAGATCATCAAGCTAAAGATTTCTTAGTGCAGCTGTGACATTAGAATGATTAGACCCCTGTCTGAGAATTGTCAAATTGTTGCACATTTAAATTTGTATTGCAAAACAATGATTATTGTCTCAAGTCTGTGTAGACAAAAGAGTGTTAAGAGTTGATGATGATAATGAAGATGATGGGGAAGATGGTAATGGCTACAAGTATCACCCTATTAAAGGTATCAACACTGAAAATAAACCTACAGCTTTACAACCATGTGAAAACTACTGTACTCAAAATCAAGCTGTTGTATTCTTCAGCCAATCCCAACATCTGCACTGGAATTGCAACTCAAACCAGTTCAGTTTAAACAAGACAAAAGGGACATCAACAAGTCTCAAAGGACACACACACACACACACACACACACACACACACAAACACAAATACTCAACTCTAAATTAATCAATTTGAGTTATTTTACAGAGCATCCATACCTGCTTGTTTTTGAGGTCAAGTGAGAGTTCATAGTCAGCCACAGATTGAGCATGGGAGCAGGTGCTGTTCCTTTGCACTCGTATGGGAGATGCTGTGTGGTGCAGACTGGCTCTTCTCCCTGCACCCCAACAGCCTCCTCCCCCCTCCTCTTCATCTTCCTGCTGGTGTGGCTGCTGCTCCTGCTCCTGCTCTTCCACATTCAGCTTTGCCTTATCTTCATCCAACTTTACATCCTCGTCCTTCTCCTCCTCATTCCCCTGCAGCTCCTGCTCGGTCTGCTCCTGTTTGTACTCAAAGCCAACTCCTTCACTTCCCTCTCCTGTTTTTGTAAATATAGCGCTGCCCACTTCCTGCTGTGTCTCCTCAGAGCCTCCTTCATGCACGGCAGCGCTGGCCTCCCTCACAGCACCTTCTGGGTGCGGTGCCTCAACCTCACTGCAGAAAGGAGGAGAAAATGCAGAATGTCAGGGCTGTGTCTTGCCCCTGAAGGTGGAACGGATAGAGGAAGATGGCATCACCCCTCTCTGAACCAGTTTGGACATGGGTGGATGAGGAGGGGAAAAAAAACTGCTTCTCCTCCAGTTGGCCACACGGATTATGAGAAAGTCATCCAAAGCAGAGTTGACAACCTTTAAATATAAATTTCACTCTGACTGCATTAGATTACCAATCTAATAAAGCCTTTTAGAAATCGTAACAAGCCCTTTTACATACAAGTGAAACAATCTGTATATAAATAAAAGCTATCCTACACATGAAAACAAGTACGCTTCCTGGTGCACTATTCACTCAAACATTGCCTGATGCTTATAGCCTACGTGGACTGGTACCTAGCTGTTATCGCAAGGTAACATTATGAGCCTACCTTTCCCCCTTTGAATGGTTCTCCACAACAAATTACCTTCACAATTTATTGTTCAAGACTTGTTACTGTAGATAAGTTACTTAATATAAAGTGCATCTTGTAGACCATGTGAAAATTCTAAAAGGTCAGCTTATATGATGACAACATAAAAACGGATGATAAAATGGACAACTTTGATTTGTTAATCAATACAACTAGATTTCCAATTATTTTTTGTTCCACAATTATACCTCCAAATTGAGCAAGAGCATGTGGGGCGAGATAGGTGTCGGCAGAGATAATATACCAAGCAATTGTTTGAGGGAATGTTCAGTGAACATGGAATAGATAGTTGTGCATGAAGATCAATTCTCAACTAAACAATTTTAGGCACGCAAAGAAGAAAAATCTGTGCCCAAAGTTTCTTTAAGCATGCCCAGAATACTGCCATAAAAGCACAATTGAAAAAGTTTCAAGAGCACTTTACAAATGCTACCAACAGATTACCGGACAACGGATAACTGGACAACGGCACTTTCTGATCACATTGTGTACAATACACAATAAGGTAGTGTTTCAAAAGCATGTGAAAGTACTATGGAAAGTTTATACTGTGAATTGAATAAATGCTCTGATAGAGAAAAAGTGTAACTGCTAGATTTCCTGAGATACAATGAAAGGTCAGGATGATGTGGATGTATGAGGTGCAAATTCATGTACAGCAGGGGTCTCCAACTTAAATCACCAATGGGCCACTTGAGAAGGTGGTCTTCTTATAGGGGGGCAGTGAAATAGGGCACAAGGACAAAGTCTTATCTCAAAACAGTCATTAAACTCCTGATAAATATAGCGTGTTGCACACTGTAATTTAAGATTAACCTTTGTCCAGACTTTTATAGATTTAATGAATATTAGCAACTCTTGCTTTAGGGTATACCTGTCCATATTTTTTTTTACGTTCTGCCATTGAAGCCTAGGCTATTTGAGGCTGATATTTACTTTCTAAACATGCCTTTTCTGGGCAGACTATATTAGCAACCTGCAACAGTAACTTTCAGTCTTTCAGAAACTGTTCCTCCTTAAATTACATTAGTGCTTGCTTTGCCTACCATATTATATACCCAGGAGGCAAAATGGTTTTAACTAGTTTGACTAACTAGATAGCAGTTCTGGCCCATCACACATCTCATGCATTTCAGTCAAAGTCAAAGTCACTTATCCAGTGTCAAAGTTCAAACCAGTTTCACTCAGTGAGTAAAGGAAGTGGCTAGATGGATAGATAGATGGAAAGATGGCTGGATGTATGTGGAGACATAGATGGATGAGTGGATGTATGTAGATTAATAAATTAATAGATGGATGAGTGGATGTATGTAGATTAATAAATTAATAGATGGATGAGTGGATGTATGTAGATTAATAAATTAATAGATGGATGGATGTAGATAGATGTGGGTAGAAGAATGGATGATAGATGGATATATGGATGGATATAGATAGAAGTATGTGAAAAAGTATGCAAATATGCAAGAAAAAGTATGTGAACCCATGTCACACACACGGCCTGTTCTGAACACACACACACACACACACACATGCTCGCTCTCGCATACACACCATCCTCACCAGCCTACCATAGTCATAATTTTTTGTTTCTTTTGAATTTTTATTTTGATTATGGACTGTAAGCCTATTGTTTGATGCAACATCGTATTGACTGAACAAACTTTGCGTTGATCTTTTCTGTTACGTCGCATTGTTACTTGAACTGTGGCGTGTGAACTTACATGCGTTGCTCATGTTATGAACTTAATTGTCATTTGATGTGTGTTGGACATGTTACAAACCACTGAATACTTTTCTTTGTTTGTTTATATTTTTGTTTGCTCGTTTTCCAATACACGGAATTTGTTGACGAGGGATGTTTGGTAAAAGGTAATTTTTCTGACTTGGCAAATATATATTTGTTCTGACTGAATTGAAAATTGTGAAAGTGCTCTTAAGCATTTCTGTCTGTCTTTTTCTTCACTTTTAGCTACTGAAAAATGGCCGACCAAATCAATACCACTACCCAGGGTAATGAGTCCTTGTTCTTGAGGGTCCTACCAAACATATATAGCCCTCTTCAAACCTCTTCCTCTGGTAGACACCCTAGCCCAGGCTACCGACACACTTTCCCCTCTCTCAATACCTCTTTGCACCCCTCAACAACACATCTAAGAGGACCTGTGACCAGCCAGCCTCCTGTTGAGGAAATTGTGTAGGAGGAAGCTCCTATAGAAACCTCTCCTCTTGAGGATCAACATGGGTCATCCTCTGACGTGTCTTTAACGTCCGTCTTTTAGCATGAACTCCACAGAGCTCTCCCAACACCAACAGCTTGAGCAGGGAAATGCAAAACAGTCAACTGAGGTTCGCTTCATGGTGGAACAACTGCATGCTTAAGTCCAATAGGATATCCATGTCAGCCACCAGGCTACAAATGCGTCTCAGGAAGAACTTTCCAAAAAATGGACCACTGTGTTGCACTTTTGGAGAATCTCTCCTCAGCAGTGAACAGCGTACAAACACAGCTGACATCCCACATACAGGAAAATTAAAAGAGTTTAAAAGGTTACATGAACAGATTGATATTCTCAGTAAAAGGCCTGCTGTCACTTATTCCCCTCCAGTCCCTGTAATCCAAAGTTCAGTTGGGTCTACTTCATTTACCGCTTCGAGACCTCCTCACTCTGTGATTCCCCCTCAGCCGATGGTTCCACCTCTTAAGACTGATCACCTTAAGCCACATTTCCCACACAATGACGATCCAGACCCTGATCTTTATTTATCCAAATGTCATGACTTCCTCGCTATTCAGCCTTTGGATGATGCAGACATTCTGACTGCATTCAGGCCTGTCCTTCATGGCACTGCTCGTGATTAGTGGGAGATTACCCGCACCACTGTCATTTCTCGCGACGAGTTCCAGACTTCTTTCCTGTCTGCTTTCTTATCGGAATTTTATGAAGAGGAGCTTGCTGATCGTGTTCGCATAAGAAGACCAGCTGACGCCAGGTTAGACATCAGCATTAGATCATTAGGTCAATAGTGCACCAAGGTTTCAGCACAACTGGATGATGAGTGGTGATTGCCATCATCAATGTCTACAAGTCACAGTCCTTAACACCAGGAGTTGCTAGGTTACGGGGATGCTGGCGAGACACACCGCTCCGTCTGGCATCATGTTTTTGTTTGTTTTTATGTAATGTCCGTAATTTTATGTAATGTCATGTTTATTTTTTTGTATTGGTTTGTCTAGTTAAATGTTTTCCCTATTTATTTACGTTATTTTTGATAGTTTTCGTGTTATTCTTAGTCCTTTTTACTGCTTCTAAGTCTCTGACATCCTTCCATCCATCTGTGAGCGATGCACTTCACTGTCTGGTCGAGGGCATCTCTCGGGACAGCTGGACCTAGGCTACTTTGCGAAAGATCTGCATTGGCCTCCGAGCTGTTGCTGACCTGTGAGCTGCCATGCCAACTGCAGACTAACATTAACGGTGAAGAGCTGCAATCTCACAGAGCAACAAACGGTCGCTGTTAAAAGTCCACCGAATTGCGGATCTACAAGATCGCCCGCTACTTTAGACTGTGCTTCCAGTGATCTCCAGACTGCAGTCTACAAGGCCTAACGTTAACGTTATCTCCAGACTTCCAGTGAATTCACCGGGTTGGTCAGTTGCTAAAGAACTTTGTTGGCATTGCATCGGTTGTGGAGACACAGCTCTGTGCGCAGTTTTCACGGGTCATCATTGCCCTTGGACATTTTCAGCTGGTTTGGAAATTCGACTAATTTTAAGATCCCTTTTCCCCCTTTTTAAATCTATTTTCTTTTTTTTTTTTTTTTACTTTTTATTTGTTTATTTGTTTTGTTGTCTGTCTTGTATGTCTTGGTGCCACGGGTACGCTGGCAACTACGCCGCTCCGTCCGGCATTTTTTGTATTTGTTATTTTTTAAATGTATTTGTCATGTCTTGATGTCATGGGCACACTGGCGACTACGCCGCTCCATCCGGCATCTTTTGTCTTGTTGTTATGTGTCTTGTTTGTGGAGCGCTTTGGGTTGCACTCTGTGTATGTTAAATGCGCTTTAAAAATAAAACTGACTTGACTTGACGCTGAACCCATTAGAGACTTCGCTTTTTTTTAACCGAGCTCTCTGTAAAAGGTGGAGACCAGAAATTATCTTAAAAATGCAAAACCTCACCTCACAAGCCAGCTGCGAGGACGTGCCACGGTGGATGAACTTGTGAGATTTGGCTATCAATTGGAGAAGGACTTGAAACAGCAGATGGAGTATGAAAAGTGGCATGCAGCATCTCATCAATCCAGTGTGTTGGCCAAGGTGTCCAGTAGACCACCTGAAAAGGCTGATGTCACATGTTGGAGATGTAAAGGTCACCATGCTCCTGGTTCTTGTCCGCAGTACCACATAAGTCTGGTAGTCAAAGTGAAAAAAACACTTTTTCTACTTTTTCCACTGCAACAAACCGAAAAAATGGCAAGCCTGTTAAAGTATAACTCCAGCGAAAATTGACCCCAGGGTGTTTTTGCTTGCTCCGGTATACGCTACAGCCCCAAATTGCAGTGGTTGGGAAAGGCCATCATTGACACTGGAGTTACTTTAACTCTTATTCAAGAAGGTGTCTGGAATGACTTCAAAAAGCCCATGAAGAGTTAAAGCCCTGGCTAATCAGACTGCTGTACCTTGCCAATGGTGAGGCAGAAACATCATTAGGCCTGGTGGAGTTGCAAGTGAAACTTCATGAACATGTCTTTTCTTTGCCAGTGGCTGTGTTGACTTCGAAAGCCTTAGCCTATACTGTGGTGCTAAGCTTAGATTTCCTCTCTTTAAGTGGTCTTCAAGTAAATGCTGCAGTCTTTCAGTACAGCTTCAAGTCTGAGTCCAGTGTTTATACTTTCCAACCAAGCGAGGCATGGCTGCTCAGTGATGTTCTGCCTTCAAAGACATCATCTGCCTGCAAAACACCAGCTACATCACACAAAACAGAACTTGGTCTTCTTTCTTCTGTGCCTCCACCTTTTGTGTCTTGTCCTCTAAAGTTGATGCCTGAGGATTATATACAGCTGGCAGTACAGAACTGTCACCTGCAAGAGGAAGACAAACTCTTGTTACAACATCTGCTGGATGATTTTCTGGAACTTTGCACCGGGTAAACCAATGTTTTACAACATTACATTTACACCACCTCTGAAATAGCAATTAATCAAAAAGCTTATCGGATGTCTGCGCTGAAACAATCGATTGTGGAGCAGCGACTGAATGACATGTTGGCTGATAGCATTCCTCTGGGTGGTTGTCGCCAGTAGTCTTTGCGGCAAAGATGGGGGACACCACTTCTGCGTGGACTACAGAAGGTTGAACACAATAACTGAAACTGATACTTGCCCCTGCCCAATATCTCTGAGCTTTTGGAATCTGAAGCCGCCATCTGAAGCCGGCTGAAGCCACCATCTTTTCCACTCTGGACCTTAACAGTGGATACTGGCCGGTATCCATGGATGAATACAGCAAAGCCAAAACAGCATTTATAACACCTGCTGGCCTTTTTCAGTTCACGGTCATGCCCTTTGAGTTAAAAAATGCCCCTGCATCATTCCCAATGCTTGATGGGGCGTGTCGTAGGAGAACTTAGAGGCAGATATTGTATGGTATATCTCGATGATATAATAATTACTCCCATACGGTACAGAAACATCTGTCTGACCTCCAGGCTGCTCCATCCCTCCATACAGCAGGACTGACCTTTAACCTCAAAATATGTAAATTCTGTCTGCATCAGATCAAATATCTGGGACACATCATCTCCTCCCAAATATCTGGGGCCTCATCATCTCCTTTCTGACCCTGAGAAAATTGAATCCGTACAGGATTATCCAGTTCCCACTATACCTTAAAGAAATCCAGCGCTTCTTAGGACTCGCAGGCTGGTACCATCACTTTGTTCCTGGTTTCTCCCAGATTGCAGAATCAGTCAATTCTTTGAGGCGCAAAGGACGCAGATGGTCACTTCGCTTGCAAAAGTTCAAATTCATTGTGGAATACCGCGAGGGTAAACTGAATGCTGCCTCTGATGCACTGTCCAGGATTTCCAGTGGTACTGACTGTGTCTTGTCCTATGGTGTACATGGCTGAGATTGAAAAGATATACAAAGCTTTAACCCCTTTCGGTTCATCCACACAGGATCTCCTTGCATGCTTATCATGATAATCCCATGGCCAGCCACCAGGGGATCTTCAAAACCTAAAAGCGTCATCAAGAAGTTGCCTTCTGGCCTAGGATGTGGAGTGACATCAGAAATTTCACCATCTGTCAAACTTAGAGTAACACATGGAAGCCTGCCAGTTTGATGCAGTAGACCTCAGTGAGTCCAAATCAGGTGCTTGACATTGATCTGATGGGTCCCTTGCCATGTAGCTCAAACAGAAACATCTGTTAGTCTTCGTTGACTACTACGAAATGTTTCCAGTCCGTCTTGCCACTGCCCCGGTGATTGCAAAAATCTTTTACACTGAAATAATCACTTGTTGGGGAGTCCCGGACTATGTCTTATCAGATGAAGGTTCTCAGCTTGTTTCATCTGTCTTCAAGAAACTCTGTGAGAAATGGGCTGTCCAACCTCAAACGACTACTGCCTATCACCCACAAACGAATATGACAGAGTCAACAGGAATCTCAAAAACATGATCTCTTCTATGTTGCTGACAATCACAGTCATGGGGACAAATACCTCCCAGAGATTTGTTTTACTTTGAATTTGGCAGTCCATGAGACAACTGGTCTTTCACCAGCTGAATTGCAGATGGGTCAGAAGTTAAAAAGTCCTTTGGAAGTCCTTCAATGGAATGACCTCACCCCTGACAAGTCCATATGATATGGCTCAACTGGTTGAAAGCTTGAAAGCAAAGACCCATGAGAATAGCATCCCTGCTAGAAAGCATCAATTGCTGAACTACAACAAACATCACAGAGATGTTGCTTATAAGTGTAAGGACTGTGTTTGGGTTCACAATCACCCTCAGTCCAATGCATCTAAACACTTTGTGGCCAGCCAAAATGGAAGGGTCGGTATTGTGTTTTCCAGCAATTTGGTCATGTGAATTGCCTTGTAGTCTGTGAGGATAATGTGTTACCCAACAGTAGAGGAATGTGATACTTGAGCCCTGAATGAATGGAGACAGCTACCTGTTCCTGAACGGTGAACGCTGCATGTGGTTGAGAATTAACTGAAACTAGGACGTTGATCGAACATGGATTGTACAGGTACATGTTGGAGACCCCTGATGTAGATAGATGGAGAGATTAATGGATGGATGGATTGATGACTATGGAAGGTGGCTTGTATCAATATTGCTAGTTGAATGGAGAGGTATATAGAAAGGGGTCTAGTGCTTGTACAGGCAGTCAACTAAGAGTAGTATGGATTTTGCAGGAAGCAACTGAAGAAAACAGAGGTAAGTGACTGAATGTTTGTGCAAATACACACTGTATACAGTTTCTTTCAGTGATGTGCGATCAGGGTAGGCAGTGCCTACCATGTGATTTATGCTAATCCATACCAGGAACTGAGTGGTGTTTAGTGGGTTTTGAAACAAAATTATTTGATTAATGGATGTGTGGAAAGCATTTCCATTGTTATCTCCTTTTTTACAGAGGTGGTGTTTAGAGGCTTTTGCATCTGAACTCTTCAAGTATTGTGTGTTAAATATGTGACACTATTTGTTTTAAAACTACTTAAACTTTTCTGTTAAACATAAAGCCACCGCCTCATTCAACACTTTTTCAACAAACATTTTAATTTTCAATCACAGGAAAGGTTCTGCTTTTCCATTCATTGACTTAACGTTGAGTGAATTGTGGACTTTGCGCATGCGTAGTGAGACACTTGTGCTGAACTCAACGAGGGGCGAAAGGCACTGCTTATGGAAGGAGCTTGTTTAGGTATGAGCAGGCTACAACAGTGCGGCTTTGTTGAAGCAGTGCCCTCAAGCATATCATCACTGGACTGATCAACAGTCCACTTCCAGATGTACAGTATGTATTCTCAAACCAAGTATGTTTTAAAATGTGACGTGATATGTTTTAAACCAATTACATTGCTTACAAGGTGCTTTGATAACTAGCAAAATTGGCTATTTTCCAAAATATAAGCTCATGTTGTTGAGGTGGTCTGTCATCAGTTGTATAGCAAGCACAAGGTATAACTTGTGATTCATGTTGGAAACTTATTCACTGTAGAGAATAACTTGTTTCTTTCAAAGCCTAGTTAAATTGATAATCTTTCCATGCATCCATATCATCATTAATGTGGGTTAGTCTTATTGTTACATAGTACATTTTAACAGGGAACAAATTGTTGGTCAGACTATAATTAGGAGAATAGCGATAATAAACAACAATGTCAATTTAATCAATAGCCTAATGAAATAAACAATGGAAATGAGGGAAAATAGCAATAATAAACAAGAATGTCAAATTAATCAACAGCCTAATGAAAATAAAACAATACTTTACAAACCATAACGCATAAGAAGCGCTTAATGAACTAAGTGCATGTTGAACAGATATGCCTTTAGACCCCTCTTGAAAGACCCAAAACTATCACAGGAACGGAGAGCACTGGGCAACTTATTCCACCAACATGGGACCACTGAGGAAAAGAGTCTTGAATTTGACCTAGCGTTTATGACTGGTTGACACAACAGACGTTCATCAGAACACCGCAGTGGGCGGTTGGGAATGTGCATCTTGATCATTGAATTAAAATAACAACTAGACTGCATTTCCGGCGGGAACTGCAAAAGTGTGCTTGCCCTGGTCCGGTCACCAACGTGAGCAGACAGTGGCATACGCTATGCTGAACCTGGCTTGATCCAGACATTGTAACAGTGCCTTTCAGTGTTGGAGCAGTGGCAATATCTCAAAAGCTCTAGGAGAGGGCTATTCAACTATTAGCTTGCGGGTTGAATGCGGTTCGTTGGATTTTACCTGTGGCCTGCCTTCGAATTTAGCTTCTATGACTGAGATCAAATCAATAAAATAAAATGACAGCAGTGATTGGCTGCAAAAATAAATAATGTCACGCGTCTTGCGCCTCTCAGACTGGGCTATCAGGTAACCTACAGAGGAATTGAAATTATGAAATATGACCAAGGCATTAAAAAGCTGCTTGTTTGTCAGGATACTTTTTCACTGATTTATTTAAAAAAATATGAGCTATGAGTGTGAATGTTATATATTCCCTCCCACAAATTATGTTTTACTGGTTTATTTGACAAATAATCTATATGGATTTGCTCTATAAAGACCTTATGCCTGTTCGGGATTGTTTTGTGAGCCTGGGGTTGTTTTGAGAGCCTATTGATGTAGCCTATCTCAGATGTATCTCAGAATAAAGGAATACTTCATATTACTCTAAACCACCGTCTGTAAATCAACTGTATACTACTGTCTACATTGCACTATATTTCTTGACCCGTCTCTGTATATTTCATCACCTTTCTATACTTTGTCTCACATTGCAACACAGCTCAGATCTTTGGTTGCTATGAAGACCAATCGTTCTAAATGGATGGTTGCTATGGCCAAAGGCCAGTTCTATCTCTGCCGTTGTCAAGCGAGCTATTGTAGAATTCTGATTAATCTTATCTTATTTGAAACATCTCTATTTTACTTAGCCCACTTCCATACAGTGGGTCCCATTAAGAAGTGGCCACTTCATTCGTGCTTACCGTGATTCACACAGCAGCATTATTAAATTAATCTGTCACCATATGCCTATGCCTACGTTTGCAAAGAAAACATTTTAATTTGATTCACATGAAACGTTACATTTAATGTACATGTTGACAATGAGTAGGCTAGTTCTGGTTGTTGGTGGTGTTATTGCATCCTTTAGTTATGCCTACAATGCAAGTTCCCTCGCGATTGGAAGCTCCTGTAGACAATAGTAGACGCATTTCAAAACATCGCGTTAGGAATCCTCGCTACTTCTTTTAAGCTGTCACAGACTTAGGTGCTACTTTTAGGGCTAAAGTGCTTCGTGAATTACGGTTAAAAAATATAGCAGTCCTAAAGTTACAAGTGACGAAGTTACGAGTGCAAGCATCTCATATCAAATGACCATGACATTACGCTAAACAACATAAATCCCAATTAGCAACATACATCTGCTCCCTATAGCTAGCCACACAAGAAATTAATGATACTAAATCTCTGCTTAGCATGCTTCTCCGCTTAGCATTCTAATAACAGAAGGGGCACATTTATGTTGACCACTACAACATGACTCATTATCTGTAACGTTAAATGTATAAAACACTTACTTTCATACACCATCCAGCACATACACATGGAAACCGATATTTTAGGTTCTTGGCCACAAACTCAAAACGTCTCTCTCTGAAGCCCTGTTCTAGAATCTTTGCTCTGAAGGCTGCGTTGCTAGGCAACATCAAATAAACGAAATGAGCGTCTTTCAGTATTAAATGTGTACATGTGATTCCGAATGGATGTGTGTGGTTTGCAATTAGAATAAACAAGAAATAACATTTCCAATAATTTCCCATTATAAATTAGATAATATTTGCACCTTCCTTACTTGTGAAGCTCACATAATTCTAATGATGTCACCGTATGTATGTGAAATGTAATACAACGTTGCCACCTAGCGTTCAGATTAGGGGTGTAAAGATTAACCGATACGTATCGGTATCCGTTTTTAACGTGTAAGATACGGCTACATCGATACGTGAAGCCCCGTATTGGAAAAAAATTGAAATGAACCGGTCGTTATATCGATTTACTTGTTATGAATCGGTGCACAACCTTTTCTGCTCGCTCAGACTCATTTACGTTCCAAGCAGCGCGTTCATCCCACTTCCGGTTTTGAAACTATACGTGGCATGGAATTGTGGGTAATGCAGTTCGTTTTTGGTTACATTTATTGCCCAAAGTTGTCAAATGACCTCATTACCCATACATCTATTGCAACTTGACCATGTGACAACTTGCACTCGGTCGGCTTTTGTTTTTCGAAATCCAGCGCGAAATTAAGCACTTATAGCATTCCTAAACAGCAACGATAGTCTGTAGAGTAGCCTTACCTTTGATGAAGGGATTTCCTTAATGTTAAATAATAATTTGGCCCTTGCTGCTAAAACGATGCATAAATTATTAGCCAATGATTTTGTTCATATTCACTCAGACTTGTGGCATTTTAGGTTTCTGCATTAGGTCTACTGTTGGAACAAAATAAGCCCAGAGAGTTCATGGATTTGTAGGCCTATTTTATTCTTGTAGGGTAGGCTAGGCCTATATGAGAAAAGGCCAAGGGTGTCAGCACTGTTTTATTTTATTTCGGTATTGTCTTACCTCAACAAGGCTACAGCTCCATGAAAACAATCAGATATAACTCTATAAAATCTGTAAAGTCTATAAAAATGTATTTTTATGTTGTATTTGGCTGCTGTGCTTGACTGAAATGTAGACTATTCTTTTTTCATTTCAATACAGTATATGAAACAAACCACAGTTTAGATAATCATATTCACACATTTTGTTGCCTAATTGACAACCATGACCATGATAATTGATAATATAAAATGAATGTGCACCTTGAGCAAATTATAAAAAATCTTTCAGAATGCTTTCCATTCTTGAACTGCATCGAATTGCATCGAATCGCATCGCATCGAATCGTACTGAATCGTTTTTTATAAACATGTATCTTTTCTTGTATCGAATCGTGCCCATGTATCTAGATGCGAATCGTATCGTCTTTTACATGAGAGATTCACACCCCTAGTTCAGATGTATTTAACATTAACGTAACATTTCCTGCTTATGTCGTCAACTCCATGCTTTGAGGAAAACAATCTTTTTATTATAGTTTCCTCTTCAGTGAGCGATTACCAGGTCGTTTTTGTAACAGAGATGGCTGTTTATTGTCCCTAGGTTTACAGAAACACCTATTCATATTAATATGTATGTCAATGTGAAAATAGCTGTACTACGTCAGCAATAAATAGCTAATGTTCTCCTTGCCATTTCAGTTCGTAAGTCCATACTATCCCATGGCTGAGCAAGGATTTCATGATTGGGCAGGGCTGCCCAGAGACATTGTGGCTGGTCAGAGACATTGTGCATACTTGGAAGGCATTGTGATAGAGGTGCAACTGCAAAGGTGAAAGGTGGCAGTTACCAAATACGGGTGGGTGGTTTGCCAAATGCTGGAAACTTTTGGAATATTTCTTTTTTTTTAGCTTATGCACTCTCACATTGGAGTCCCGAGTTCATATACAAAATTTGGTATCGATATGTGACAGTGTTCCTGAGATATGGACGACTTCCTGTTTCGGAGCTTCGCCGCCGATTTCGTTTGGCTGTGACGAGCAAACGCTTCTGAAAATCAAAAATCCTTCCTGTAACTTTTGTGAGGCTTGGTCCAAGGATCATGTACGTCAAGTTTCGTGAAGTTCGGACCAAATTTGTGACCTGTGAAACTTTAGTTTTGCTTTCTATTCAATCCAATATGGCGGAAGAAGTTTCACGAAGTTTAGCGTTTGCAGCCATCTTGAATTTAGTCACAATAAGTCGAGCGACGAGTAAGAATGAACAGGTATGATAAGGGATCAGATTCCATAAATAATTCAGTGGAAATGCATGGATTCCAGTTGCTGCTACTGGAAGAAACTGGAATCCATGCATGACTTATCGTGACTAAATTGAAGATGGATGCAAACGCTAAACTTCGTGAAGATACTGTCTGTATAAATCGTCTTGTAAGTAAACTACCAGTGCTTTTTCAAAGTTCTCAATGTCTCGTTTTAAATGTCAGGGCCCTCAGAAGTCTACCAATGAAGTGTGGAGATACATTGAGCCTCGTAAATGGTGTAAAACAGTGATTTATTTGCATGGCTAGCCCGATGCCGAAGCACCACCATTGAAAAAGCTGTTGGTAGCATCGGTTAACTAGCGCCAGATTTTGGAGTGCAGGGGACAAGCCGAGATGGGCTATGAGACATACGTTCACACTCGGTATCATGTTTCAATACACTCAATATCACACCGGAATTCTCCTTTAAGAAGAACAATAAGTGTGCTGCTTTCAGCAAGCACACTTAATGAGCAGATCCAGTTAGTGTCCTATAGGCCAAAGTGAGAGATTTAAATTTAGTTCTGGCTACTATAGGGAGAGTAAATAGGGGAGGAATTACATGTGTCCTCTTTGGCTGATTGAAGACCAGGCTTGCTGCAGCATTCTGAATCAGCTGTAACAATCTTACTACACAAGCAGGTAAGCTAGCTAATAGTGAATTACAATAGTCCAGCTTGGAGATGACCATGGCCTGAAAAAGAAGTTGTGTGGAATCTTGTGTCGGATAAGGTCTGATCTTCCTAATGTTGTAAAGGATAAATCGGCATGATTTTGCAATTGAAACTACATGCTCAGAGAAGAGGCCCGCCATGGTATCAGAATCAGGACAGATGCAAAATGTAGTTGCTGTTGCCTTTTAAATAATCCTGCCGACGTATCCTCCCTGCTGGCTGCCGCTCACATTGCAATTGAACAATAAGTAAAACTAGTCAGAGGTTATTATGGCCCGTTCAGTTTCACTTCACATATTACATATTGTATTGATATAGCCTATTTAAAACATTAACTTTCTTCCCAGTGTTTCCTCTTCATTTTGTAGCAGTGGCCACTGCTTCAGAATTAGGGCAGACGCACAATATTGTCCGGATGCAGGCTAAATGCCCTCCACTGGCTGCAGATAATTGCAGTTTAACAATAAACAGCAATGCTAATCCGAGGTCTAGTTTTATTCCATAAATATATTGTTTTTTTAGACGTTAGTGGCATGTGCTATAAAGTGCTCCCATGTGCTACGCATGTTTGTCAACATCGCAAAAACTGCGGTTACAATTTTCGCACAACTTGGTAAGGTGTAGCACAGGCTAAGGAAAACCCATTAATTTCTGGAGCTGATCGTATTCAAAGTATTTCCCATATTGTAGCCTATTAGCTCACAACAACAGCGAAAATGAAACCTGGAGAATGAATGTCTCTCCGCGGAAAATCCGCTGTCACATTAGATGCAAACTCAATCGCGCTTCGATGCAGGAAAAAAGCAACACTGTTAGTAACGAAGACAAATGGGATTAAAGCAATTTTTCAAACGTGGGGACGGCACAAAACTTGGCCAAAAACATTTTGTATGCACTTGTGGTGATAGCCTAGTAATGTAAATCGCTGACTGACCAAAGAAAGTAAAGGAGATTTACACCAAATAAAGGCTGTAATTGTGGGTTGTGTTTCTACAACATGTTACAAAACTTAATTTCTGTCAGAAACCGAGTAGGCTAAATGTTTTCCCCATTGTCAACGTGAACTATGTTCAAGCAGTGACATGTGGTTTAATGCATGGGTTAATGTGACGTGAGTCAGACAGAAGATAGGCCTGTCTTAGTTCCTGAATCCTTTCCCCCCCCCGACCCCCGTGTTCAAATTAAGCTATGTCTAAGCCATAGTAAAAAAGCATGTGTAAATAGAGGTTAAGAAATATATTATATTCTAATGAAATACCATTTTTTTTCATATTGTAGCCTCATATGTAACCTTCTGATATTTAGTGTGACTTTTTTTGGGTGGGGGGGGGCAGATGGCCTGCCCCCACTACAAAAAAAAATCTAGAGGAAACACCGGACAGGTAAAGTTGAGTGTTGTCCGCATAACAGTAATAGTCAAATCCACGGGAGTTAATAGTCTCACCTAAGGAAGTGGTGTAAATAGAGAAAAACAGGGGCCCTAATACTGATCCCTGAGACACACCTGTGGTGAGGTCATGAGACTTTGATACCTGTCCCTGCCAAGATACGTTGAAAGAACGCCCTTTAAGGTAAGATTCAAACCAGTAGAGTGTTCCCAGTAATTCCCAGTTCAGAGTGTAGAAAGGAGAATGTCATGGTTAACAGTATCAAAGGCTGCAGATAAATCGAGTAGAATTCATACTGATGACTGAGCAGAGGATTTAGCTACTCTCAATGCTTCAATCACACACAGAAGAGCAGTTTCAGTAGAATGGCCACTCTTGAAACCAGACTGCATAGGGTCTAGGAGGTTATTCTGATAAAGAAAGTCACATACTTGCTTGAAGTCCACTTTCTCCAAAACCTTTGACAAGAAAGGAAGAAGGGAGACAGGTCTGCAGTTCTTCACATCAGTTGGATTAAGTGTACTTTTCTTTAGCAAAGGTGTAACCCTTGCCTGTTAAAAAGAAGAAGGAACTATTCCAGAACTGAGTGAAGCATTAAACATATGTGTGACTTGTAGTACAACTTGCAACTTGTTGTTGTACGACTTCGCTGAAGCAATTGAGAGACTGCTTCCTCATCAAGAGTAGAGAAAGAGTCCAACAATGCAGTCATCATCAAACTGAGCACTTATTTTAGCAACTTTTCAGTGAAAAATGTTGCAAAGTCATCTGCTGACAGTGAAGTAGCTGATGGTGGTGGTGGTGGAGAATTGAGAAGAGACTTGAAAGTGGAAAAAAGTTTTCTACTATCAGTGGCGCTCTCAATCTTGCTCTGATAGAATGCCTTTTTTGCAAGTGTAACAGTGGATGAAAAAGATGACAGTAAAATACTGGTAGTATTTTATAATTTCCATCTCTGGATTTACGCCATTTCCTCTCAGCAGCTCTAAGTTCCTTTCGTACTGAGACTACACTGTTTGTCATCCATGGATGACAAGGTTTAGAACAAGTGGGTCTTGAGGAAAGAGCACATGCTGCATTCAGACAAGATGCCAATGTAGAGCAGAGTCTCTGTAGCGTCATTAACCCTTTAGCCGCCAAGGTTTAAAAAAAATAAATTGGATTTTTACATCAAATTTTCAAAAGGCCATGGCTTGCAAGTGGTCAGAGATAAAGTCCTACTGTAAATGTGAAAATCATTGAGTATGAACAAAAGTTTATGATGGGGGTAAATTTACTCATCTAATTTGCATATTATGATGTCACTGAATGGCAACCACCGTGAATTATGCCAGTTCAGTAAATACTAGATGTTGAACATATTTGAGCAGTTTTACTTTCTTTTTTTGTCATTTCACCCACATAACAAATGAACAGGAAAACAGTCACATGTAAACCAACAATAGTAAACTATTACTATAATTACAAACCCTATACTACTATACAATAAAGTAGCCTGGTCAAATCAGTTCCTATCGCGGGTGACTTTGTAGTTCTTCAGAGCCCTATTTTTACAACCCCTGCTGTCTATACCACATCCATTACGGACACTATCATCACTATAGCCACTGGCACCTCCAGCTATGTTGGGCAGAGGGCCGAAAAATCAGTCAATAGACGATCGATCATATTCTCCAAAAGGCAGATATTCTCCTTCAGAATCAGAATAGGTGAATAACAGACCCAAGACTTCATCAGACATGAATTTTTTTTTCAACATTTGGTGTATTTCTGCTTCAATTTGTGCAAAACTATGGCCCGCATCGCTTCTGCGTTATGGAGGAAATGCACGTCTTCTTCGTGTGTTTCTCACGTATTTCTCGCGTGCTTCCTGAAAACTTTGAAAAAAAGGTGGAGCTTGAATCGAAGCTCTGGGTGTCTGCCAACTAGTGGTCAAGAGTACAAATGAGATTTTACACTGTACTCGGGTCTATCGTCTGTTTTATTCAGTAATGACGCTTGTCGCAATATTGCGACTTGGGCGGTTAGAGGATTAACTTCAAGGGCCTCAGCGCTGCCTTTGACACCATAGACCATGGCATATTACTTTATAGGCTTGAACATTCCATAGGCATCAAAGACTCAGCACTCGCTTGGATTAAATCATACCTTTCTAATCGTCAACAATTTGTACAGGTCCATAATGAACCATCTACCCAGCCTAAAATATGGAGTGCCTCAAGGCTCAGCACTGGGGTCCCTGTTATTATGACCGCCGCGCAGCGAAGCGGCGGTCATATAGGTTTAGTCAGATTTGTTTTTTTTTTTTTTTTTCTTTTTCTTTTTTTTTTTTTTCTTTTTCGCATGCCCAAATTTCCGTCAATGATTCCCGGGACACTGAAAGACCGGGGTACACGAAACTTGGTGGACATGTAACCCCACATGGATAGCATGGAACCATCGTTTTTCGTTTTGATCTGTAGCCCCCCCGCTGAATTGGACCCCCCGAAAGGAGGGTAGGGCAGACACAGTTTTCTATGAATATCTCGAAAACCGTAGGGTTTAGGAGGACCATTTTTTTTTGTATGTTGATCTCAAGGGGCCATGTCAACCCATTCCATAACCACTCATTTCATGTATAGCGCCACCTAGTTAAACACAAAAAAGTAAAAATGAGGTGGTGTAATTGAAGGTATCTGTGACCTAACATAGTCAAAACTGCACGAAATTGGAAGTGTAGGATCATTATGACACCCTCTGTATGCACGGCAAGTTTTGTGGAATTCCGTTCATGGGGGGCCACACAATAAATTAATTTATGTTACTATACACCAACTGGCCTGTAGGTGGCCGGAGACAGTTTTCTGTGAATATCTCGAGAACCGTAGGGCCTAGGAGGTCCACCTTTTTTTTGTATGTTGGTCTTAAGGGGGCATGTCAACCAATCCCATTACCACTTATTTCATGTATAGCGCCACCTAGTTAAAAATTAAAAAGCAAAAAATTAGGTGTTTTCATCTCAATATCTCTGGCTGACAAGGTCAAAACTGCACGAAATTAAAAGTGTAGGATCATTATGACACCCTCTGAATGCATGCCAAGTTTTGTGTACTTTCGTTCATGGGGGGCCTTACAATAAAATAATTTATGTGTACATTTAGTGACGTACACCAACACCAACAAGGATTCCCGGGACACTGAAAGACCGGGGTACACAAAACTTGGTGGGCATGTAACCCCACATGGATAGCATGGAACCATCGTTTTTCGTTTTGATCTGCAGCCCCCCCGCTGGACTGGACCCCCCGAAAGGAGGGTAGGGCAGACACAGTTCTCTGTGAATCTTTTATGGTATGTTGGTCTCAAGGGCCCACATCAACCTGGCTCATAATCACTCATTTGTGATTTGCCCCAACCCCCCCCCCCCCCCCCCGCCCCGGTCAAAAATGAAAATGCAATATTATTCTGCTTTAATCGCCCCTATCTTCAGTTAAGATGTTCAGAACTGCACCAAATTTTATGTGTATGATTGACCTGGCATTCTCTGGGGATCTGGGGGTATGCCAAGTTTCGTAGAATTTCATCCATGGGGGGGGCTAAAAAAATTAGGTTATGTGTACATTTAGTGACTGTACACTCATTGGCCTGTAAATGGCGGTGCACACATATAAACATGCACACACACAGGCACCCACATACTATCGGTATTAGAGCGGCCGATACATAATTACAAAATCAATAGGATCAAAAGAAAGCCAAAATATTCATCATCATCATCATGGCTGCATTTTCAGTATTGGCGATAAGTAGTCGTTTGTCCACTAGATGGCGCATCGTTGCAGTGAGACGTAATTTTTTTGGAAGTTAAAAGTGGGTTGAAAAAATAATGGACACTTCCTACAAGGACTGTAATTTACCGCAGCGAACATCTAATAAGGACAGGACGATGTTCACATGAAGTGTAAGTGAGGATGAAGTGAGGATGTTTATCGGACATGCTTGGTTTTTACTGCAGGTACGTTAATCTTGTAATATCAATAAGGACCTAGGTAATGTTACCGTTAGCGTTGGTTGAGTGATGGAGGCCCATTTGATTGATTGCATTTGTAGAAAACTATAAATGCGGTTATACCAAGCAAATTGATAGCAGCACTGTTTGTATCTTTCGACTGTCATTTATTGCACGTGCTACAAAATCATTCTGTGCAATGGAAGATTTACCAACGTTACACCGGTCTGATACAGTTTTGCCTATACATGCGTGAGACTGAGACGCCTGTTTATTTTGTTTTAAGTGCGTGCAGGGTGTGAGAGGGGAATCGATGTGCTTTGATTCCAGCTTGGTAGTTGTAGTCTGTGAAATTAAAAAGCACGTGTGTGTGAAGTATCCAAACAATGACACCTTCATTTCATTATGGCTGCTTTAGCAACACACCTTAAGCTACTGTGTAGTGGGTCCCATTTAGAAGTGGCTACTTCATTCGCGCTTTCCTTGACTCATGGAACTGCGTGAATGTTATTACAACTTTTCGCCACGATATGGCAGTTTAAGTCCGCTTGATACTGTAAGTCGTAAGCCATTGGTTTCCAAAGGAGATTTTATTTGTGTCGCCAGCATAGCCTATTGACAATTTATGTTGTAAATAGGCCTACCTTATAATCCTACCTGTAGCTTAGGGAAGCTAACCGCTTTCTATTAGGATCTAGTTTGTTAGTTACAGTTTTGTCATAACTCCCTAATGCATTTTTGCATTTAGAATAGCCAGAGCGTGTATATCTCAATCTGAAAATTAAACAATATCGGGTGCCTATGGACTAGGCTGGGTGAACCCAGCCTGATCTGCCCGCTATTTATTTTTTGATTTCTTAAAAGATTGAGCTTGGTCTGATGAAAGCCAGACTAGCCATGGACCTCAGTTACACAATGCAAGGGAACATGAATCAGCCTATATTTGCACGAACAATAACGGACAAAAGCTCTTCAACTTTGGCCCGTTAAAATGTGTATGAACAGTCTAGCGACGCATTTCATCAAGGCCCATTTGGACATGTCAGTTATTTGCACCACTGGTTAGATGTAAAACAGCATTTCGTTTCAGACTACTGTTACTTAATTTGTGCATTAACAATAACGTTTCAGACTACTGTTACTTAATTTGTGCATTGACAATAAAGTATTACATGAACTAAAGATGACTAAAATCTTATGTAGAAGAAGAAATATTCACAAAAAATCCATCCATCCAAAAATGACCTTTGTTTTTGATAGCTGTTGAAAACGGCATGGAACTGACAGAGATGTTTTTGTTTATAAATACATAAAAAATAAATAAATAAATAACATTATGCTGATACCTTTTGCTTTTCCCAAATACAATGTAGCCTACAGGTGTAAGTGACCTTTCATCAATCCAGTTGCAATGGATGAACTGTGATGACCTGCCCTACTTGTGATTGTTTAGAGATTTTAAAGGTTTTATAACAATGCTACATCTTCTTTGGCTATTCTACAATCTATTCACCTTTTCAGCACAAGTAGGCTACTTTCTGTGCACACACACACTCAGGCATGCCAAACAAGCATACACAAAAGTTTCAAGAGTGGGGGATGGAGTAAAAGATGGAGACAAATTGAAGTGTGATTTATTTTCACGGAATGGATGTACAGGACTGAGCGGCGGTCATATTTTGTACCGCTATGCGGTACATCTAGTTCTCTCTTTATATGCTTCCCCTAGGTTCTGAAATTAGGAAACATGGCATTAATTTCAATTCGTATGCAGATGATACACATAACCTCATAACCTCTGCAGATGATTATACCTCTAACCTGATGAATTAACCCCATTAGCCAAACTTGACACATGTATAAGAGATAAGAGATGAGCTCAGATAAGACAGAAGTCATGGTTTTAGGTCCTAAAAAGATGCTGAAAAACGCTGAAAAGACGCTGAAAAATTAACCCACGCTTTTGTCATTTCAAGGATAGACTATTGCAATGCTCTATACACTGGCTGTCTAAAGAGCTTACAGCTTATACAAAATGCAGCTGTTCGCACACTCACTAGGACAGGGGTGGGCAAACTTTTTGGCTCAAGGGCCACATTGGGTTTTGAAAACTGGCCGGCGGGCCGCACAACAACCCCCCCCCCACGACACACACATAAAAAAATACATTTTTTATAGCCTATAATTTAGTATGAAATGTATTTGTTTTAAAATATGAATTGCTTAAAAATGCTGCTAATTTTATGCTGTTTAACAAATGTATAAATTGTGCACTGTCGCTTTAAGACAGTCGCTTTAATTCACGTTTATTTCTCAATGATCTTCTGCCTACTCCGCTATGGCTAGTGCTGTACCTACAGCTGGGCCCTCTCACAGTTTTTAAATGGTCAGTAGTGGGAACTACTGTTGCCTTCATGATTTCCTTTTAAAACTTTCTTATAAGAAGGAGATATCAATTATCAACAATGACAAGCCAGCTGGAACCTGCGGCTCTCTCTCCCTCTCGTGAGTGCAGATGCGTTCCCAATTAAATGGATCGCATAATGTTCACGTTAGATCTGCTGCAAAGGAGATAACTAAGAGTTAACTTAGTTTAACATGATGTTATCTCTATTTAACATGATGTTTTGACATTGACATAATGTTCTCTAAGGAGAGTGAAAAGCAGTTTGCAGTAAAGCTAACCAACGTCGTCTCTATCGCAGGAAAAAAATAGCGAGCAGCCTGATAACCAAATGAAATGCTCGGCGGGCCGGATGAAAGTGCTTGGCGGGCCGGATCCGGCCCGCGGGCTGCAGTTTGCCCACCCCTGCACTAGGACCAAAAATATTTCCCCCATCCTAGCATCTTTACACTGGCTACCTGTTAAAAGTCGCATTGACTTCAAAATATTACTTCTAACACACAAAGCCATAAATGGGTGGGCACCTGATTATATTAAAGATCTCCTAGTCCCATATAACCCACCTAGACCAGAATACTGGACTTGACTAATCCCAAGAATTTCAAAAACTACAGTAGGAGGCAGAGCTTTCTGATACTGCGCACCCCTTCTCTGGAATAATCTCTCTCAATTCGATGAGCAGACACCCTCCCTATTTTTAAGTCTAGACTTAAAACATACCTTTTTAGTGCTTCCCATAGTTACAGTAGGTATGGTGCAGTGTGGAACTTCAACTACCGTGTTGGACAGCTCACGTGAGCCCATGCCATTGCCAAGTAGCCGACTTTAAAGCAATAGCAGAAACTCTTGTCGAAATCTAGCAAATAACTACACACAAGCAAAAGGCGATGAAGCAACATCAACAGCCTTGTTTACACAAAAACTTGCTAATGAGCTAACTGGCATCTATTTGAAATGTTATCAGCAAATTTGTAATGTGAAAACTTTGTTTAATGGTTCTGATAACTTCCAAACTACATAATGACATTAATCTTTCATATGCATGAGGCCCGATAGCATTACAATGAATTTGAAGCTCACTCTAAAAGTTTGATGGTAAAAACATAAATATGTAGGCATAGGCGGAGTTTGACATTCGAGCCAGGGGGGGGGCAGACAAAAAATAAATAAATAATTGTAGCAGCTGAGACCTGGCCTACCACTTGGGGAACACAGCATGAGCACATATGGAGAAAACAAACATGCTAAATAAAGATATATATATAATTACATTGTAACAATTTAACAATTCGTCCTTATGAAATCCAATGCAGCACGGTTGTCTTGAAACGCAATAGACAGGGGTGTCGCCTAGCAGTTGAAAACATTCGGGCTTAGCCCATAGAGTCTAGTTGCTGCTCACTTTTGATAAATTAATCCACCGCCTCTAGCCTCATTTGCGCCACATTAATTGAATATTTTGTACAATCATATTTTGTCAATTAAAGAATGTAATGTCCTGTTGCCATCTTGACATTTCTGTTTGCTATTAAAAACGAACTATATAGCCTAGTGCAGTGGTCCCCAAACTACGGCCCGCGGGCCGGATACGGCCCGCCACCTCATTTTGGGTGGCCCCCCAAAACATGTCTGTGGTATATAGCATCTGGCTCGCACCGGAGTACGGCATCGTCAAACTATAAGCTCCGTAATTTCCCCATTCATTCTCTATGGCGAGTCTTAACAGTATACATGTAATACTCTTTTTGTCCACTGGTGGTTGTTTTGGCGCTGTTTCACGTTTACCATCGAAAACGGAATTAAATGTAGGCCTACCTGCAAACAATGTAAGAGGCCTATGCTGACTGCATCAGTGTTCAAAGTATTCTAAAAGTTTATCAATGAATTGTTAATAACTAACTAACTTCTATTCAAGTCATATTTCTGAGACTTCCTGGGATAATTATTTCACTCGTTCAAATGTTCATCCAAATTAACAATTCACAAAGTTCTTATCAGGTGAGTGAAAGTTAGAATGGTGGTCATTCCAGATGTTTTTGCCAGCACTTCATAAAACTCTCATAGTTTGAGAACTTTAAATTATTTGTAGGATATTGCTTGTTCACAACCCTGCTAATACTATAAAGTCTTTTTATTATTATTATTTCATTTGAGCTACAATTTACACTGATATGGCAATATAAACACAGCTAACAATGGTTTTAAATTGCAGTAGCCTATGATTAAATGTAATGGGATATTCAACTAAGGTAGACTGTTGTTTTTCACAGCACTACGCTATTTATGGTTACTGATATACTCCGAGTCTCTGGCCCTCTCTTAGAGCCAGGCATAGTGACCTGGCCCTCGGAAGAAAAAGTTTGGGGACCACTGGCCTAGTGTAAATGATGCCAGCTAGCTTAGCTGTGCTTGTGGAACATTGGTAAACCCCGCCTCAAGAGTGCTGCTGGCATGCGAGCCACCTGACTCCAGAGTGGAGTTTTAAATAATACGATGCATCGGTTCATGTATGCTTAGCTTAAGGAGAACGAGTCGTTGAAAACTCAAATTCGATTCTACAAAGGCAAAGTAAGTAAACTCCAAACTGTAGGCTATTGAGTGCAGGGCAGACCTAAATCATAGTGAGAACTCCAAGAATCAAAGGAAGTGTTCATCTACAGTCTGATGCCTCTCCAAACGCAGAAACGAAGCGCAATCACGCCATTACGTTAAGACATGTTAAGAAAAAAATATTCATATTTTGCTGTAATCCAATGACACGAAAAAAAGTAATCCACAGCAATCAGTAGGCCTAGATGCACAAAAAGGGTCATCTAGCCAGCCCTACGCGTGTCACATTCACCAGCCAGTTCCAAACAGGTGAACAAGGCTTTGCCACTTTGCTGTTTAAACAAAGTGGAATAAAAAGTCCAAATCTACACACAACGCAAAATCAATTAGTAACCTGACAGGACATTTATATACATGGTATTTAGGTAACCTTTATCGCAACGTTGGCACGGCAAGATGTCCATACTAGTGCAACAGTAATTTTCGTTTTTTGCGTCCTGCATGCCTCGTCAGGTTGGCCGTAATGTCGCTTTCGATGTGAAGGATCGCAAGAGAAGAAAACCTGGCTGCTCCCATCATCAACCGCATAGCCGTTCCTTAAATCGTTGTTTTGTGTTATTTAAATTATTTTTAAAATATCTGGTCATGCCAGACGTACAGCATTTCACTAATTTTTGAAACAATGCAATTACCCGTTTCCACCAGGGGGGGGGCAGTGCTCCCCCTGCCCCCCCACTAACTCCGCGAATGTATGTAGGTGACAAACATTCCTCTGCTGCATTGATATTCCCAAGCTGTTAAAGAGGCTACGGATTGCGGAACCATCACCGTACGATATTGTTCTTTAAGCTGCTCTGAAGGGAGGTAGCCAAATGTGTTATGCATAGTTGTTGTTAAAATGCCTACTAGCGCTAGGAAGCGAAATACTTTAGCACTGGCATGTGTAACATGTTAAAAATATGATTTCGTTTTAAGGGGGGAAATTAGAAGCATTTGAGAACACATTGGATAAACTTGAAAGCTGACTCCATAGATAAGACCACTTGCAACTGCATTGTCCATGACCTGGTAGTTCCAAGGCAAGCCATTTTTACATTTAAAGCTATGGAAAGCCATCTGCACTGGATAAACTTGAAAGCAGAGGAAATTGAGATTGAACAGATTGATTATGCTACTTGACATTGTGTGTGCATCCATGGTAAGCCGTTTTAACATTTAAAGTTATGGCAAGTTATCTGCAATTACAATTATGACTACAGTGTAGAAGCAATTAAACTATAGATATTGATAATAAACTAAATATATAGTTCAATTTCATGTTCATTTTTCATGTTCAATTTGTTATATATCAATCAAAAAAGCAGTTCATGTTTTCGACCACTGGTTTGGGCATTTTATTGTAAAAACAAAGTACCAGTTTAGGCACCATTTTGGCACCGGCCCTGTTTTAAAAGTATTGATTTAGCACCAGTATTGGATAAAACCCAAACGATACCCAACCCTATTTCCTTCAGGAAATGCCAAGCTAAAATGTTCAAATTGGATTCATCAAATATAAATACATTAGGGTCATTCTACGAAACCGGTGCCTTTTCACTTTGACATTTTTAAAAAAAATCATGTAGGACAAGCCATATTTTAAGACATCCACATGATATAAGACATATATGACCTGCATAAAAAAATATTTTCCCACCTCAGGCTTAAATCCCTATTAATATTTTCCTTTTTATTGTAGCCCAGGTGTCTTTTTTTTTACCACCCCGTAACGGACAAGATGCGCTCCATTTAGACATAATGCATAAATTGAATTCAGAACATTTCATGTTTTCCTGTCATAGAAATGTCCTTAATTTGATATTAAAAGTTATAGGTTTGTTTTTTAATTGGAGATTTGCAGAATTTAGATTCTAATCTTCAAACTGTGAATTCCGCATGCCCATTGGTTGGTGTTTTGAACAATATTGGCTATTTTACTCCCTATTGTCAAATTAAAGTTACATGTGTAAATAGGCCCACTTCATCACACTATGATCAAACATTTATTTATGGGCTATTTCACTCACTCTCTAGTATTTTTAAAAAAAAAAAACACACATGTTATGGGGTGGTAAGTCATGTTACAGGGTGGTAAATCCTGTTACGGGGTGGTTAATTTAGTTTGTTTCCATAATTTAACAATAATTTGATTAGTTCTGGACATATGTGTGGACTGTTAATGTCGTAATAAGGCAAGATCCAAAGTATATATAAACATATTTATTGATATGAAGTTTAAAATGCAAATTTATGTCATGAAATACTACATTCAACATGGATAGATTTCAGAAGATTGAGTACATTCATTTTTGAAATATGATCATAAAATTGGGTACATTGAACAAGATAAAGTACTCTCAGGAGGGGTGTCAAAAGCCTTCATTCTAGCCCTCGCCTACCCTGAAAATCCAGAGTTCTCGCAAGAGCACAATGGAATTGTCTCTGCGAGACACTCTGGCAATGAGCAATGATGCACGTTATTTTTTCCCCTTGCATCCCGTGGAACCAATCAAATCGTATCTGACATAGGCGGGCCAGAGGCGCGCTAAACTGATGACGACAGCGCTGCAACGTTGGAAAACCAATTGCGTCAAAGTCCGGAATCATTCAGAGTAAACATTGGTCTGGTGTTATCCAATTGCGTGCAGTGAGATTTTCAAATGCATGCTTGGTGCCACCCCTCGAGTTGGGCCATTACATGATTGTTCGTGGCCAGACCCTTAATCTTTCTAGATTATCAGGGTGTGGATTTTCCAGGCTAGCCTTTGCCTGCTTTCTCCTTTCAGGGCTAGTCCACACGTACCAAACCGATCTTTTTTTCCTCCGTCTTCCCTGGAACCGTATCAAGAATATTTGCGTCCAAACGGATCCATCTCAACACGACTCAACACGTTACTTCATATCCCAGGCCTAGAGGTGGCACTGTTTCTGTTACAGAAATTGACCAAAGCTTGCATGCTGTAGGCTATACAAACAGACAGAATAGGCTACGACGAAAATGGCTAGTGCAAGGAAACCAGAATTGTTTGTGTGGACTGATAGTGAACTGTCAACTGTAGTCAAGTGTAAAACTAATAAACTTCATTTTTACGGTTTGTGAAGGGTGCAGTCCCGTCCTTTATTTGGCTAACGCAGGTACAAATAATCTGCTTTACTTTCTTTGGTTGTAGGTTTGATTCACATTAGTTTTGGCTATCACCGCAAGTGCATAGGCTACTGAACGCTAGGCCTACCCAAGTTCTAGGCTATTCCGTCGCCACATTTATAATATTGCTATAATACCTTCATTAGTAACATTTAAACTTACACCGCACTTCCCTAATAAATGGACGGGGCCTCATTCTGTTCCTTCCACTTTTTCCTTAACTGTCGTTGGTCCTCTCACTCAGATCTTTGATCAACAACTTAGTATGAGTATACTCTTTTGATCCCGTGAGGGAAATTTGGTCTCTGCATTTATCCCAATCCGTGAATTAGTGAAACACACTGCGGTGAAGCACACATTAATCCCGGCGCAGTGAGCTGCCTGCTACAGCAGCACTCGGGGAGCAGTGAGGGGTTAGGTGCCTTGCTCAAGGGCACTTCAGCCGTGGCCTACCGGTCAGGGTTCGAACCGGCAACCCTCCAGTTACAAGTCCGAAGCGCTAACCAGTAGGCCACGGCTGCCCCTAACTTCTTCCCTCTTTCGACATCTCGTCTCCATCTTTGCCGCTCCATCTCTAGATACTGCTGCCTCCTCTCTGGATCAGCATTGCGGCGAGCACAGAATAGTCACTGTCGTTCAGCATTACTCATTGGAGCCATGATTGTCTGCAAATTATGAAAATTATCATAATTATTTACACTGACTAGGTGTGTGTGCCAAGTTGAGAGAGACAGAGAGAGAGAGAGAGAGTTCATGACTGGGTTGTCACTAGATACACAAAAAAGTACTCTCACATTTTGAAATGCATTCATTTGCTGTGATGACCGCAGAAACCTCCGTTCTGCTTGTAGTTAGCCCTTCCCAACAAGTCCATCACAACTAGTTAATAATTATTTCTCACCACAATAGTCTCCAGTAGGCTAACATTGGCATGCATACAATATAGTCATAAAATATTAACAGTGACCAATGCATACTGATGAACCAGCATTCAACAGATTAGCTGGTTGCTATGACTAATTGCTAAGGGCTCACTGCAGAAAGAACAGAGGTTTCCCCCAGTCATCACAGTATGTAAAACTATATATAAATATAATTTTTATGAATTGTGTAATCTAAATGGCAATGACAACCACTCTACATTCCCCTTATCACCCCCTCTACATTCCCCTTACCACCCCATAACGATACAAAGTGTTATGGGGTGGTATGTTACGGGGTGGTAAATTTCACCTCAGAATGACTGCAGCTAGCACTGTAATTGACTAGCTAAGATAGCAAATATACCATTCCGTTTAAAATTTCCTTCACTTTACATTACAGTTGAAAAAAAAACCCTAATTTAACAGTTTCCCTATCTATTATACGTTATGGGGTGGTAAGGTTAAGCTTAACGGACCCTATCTAACTACCAAAAAGAGCAAATAAATCATATCAAATTGTGTGGGAACTTGCCTGCTTGAGACCTTGGCTCCTGCAAGGGTTTGAGTGATGTCATCTGCTGTCTGTGATGTCACTTAAAGAAACAGTGTCTTTGTAATAGCCAGAACATGTAAGCGTTATGGGGTGGTATGTAAAACTACGGGACGAGCATAAATCATGATTTTTGTATGGGAAATCATACTTTTATTTTAAAAAAACATATAGTATAGTATCAAGAGCATATTTTTAATCATGACATTAATGAAAATTTGGTTAAAAAATGAAATGTTCTAATTAATATATTAGGTGCGAATTCCATATGTGACTTTCCGGACATGGGGAAATTGGCCATGTCCTTGGTAAAGATGACTAAAAAGTGTAGGATTTATATTTACAATGACATTGAAATATGCATTATGTAATTCATAACACTTAAATTAACAGGTTTGATCCTTTGAAATACATTTTGACACATTTTTACATTGTTGAGAGCTCATGAAATGGACCGGACGCAAAAGGCACCGGTTTCGTAGAATGACCCATTAGCCTTTTCTTTGATGTGGGAAGATGGACCCATAGAACATTCTATAAAAATGACCAACAACATTTATGTGACCAACAACAAATATTTTTTTCAATATATATCAAATATTATTTGCATAATGGGGACATCATCTGAAAGGGTGTTTTCCGCTGTGTTAGTAGATATATTTAGTCCGTTTCTAGCATGAACTTTTGCAGATATATGCAGTCAGATTAGAATTATGACATTTGATTGTGACTGGGTTATCGGGACCAAAGTACTATTTTTGCAGTAGGAACACATTGGTTGTGATAACTGAACATTCTAGATTTCATTTTTGTATTACAACCTTCTACAACATCACATTTCCAAAAAAAAAAGGGGGGGGGGGGGGTTTGCCCCTGTGTAATGGTTTCACGGCTGCATCACATTTCTTTTCTGTCTCTTGGGGAAAGTGTAATGGTGCTTTAGTTTTTTTTTTTCTCCCTGCAATACTGCCAATGCTCCTGGCAAGCATTTCCTTTTGACAATTTTATGTGAAGTGACAACTAATGTGTAATTGCAAGGAAGTGTTAACACAGCAGCATTAAATAATGCAACTGACATTAGTCTATGCAACTGCAGTCCGCTAAGGTCAGTTGAGTACCCTATTCTTAAGAAGCTAATGAAAAAAGTAAACACAAAATGGACATGCAGGCCGTATCTCATTACAAATGTTAATCAACCAAGGGGCTGCACAAAACTGATTTGAGTTCTGAGAGTTTGAGACCACTGATATAGTTAAAGCCAGGACAAGGTCAGAACGGATATGCCCATTTCTGTCAAAATGGCTCCATGACATCTCACAATATGTCTGGTTAAGAGCAAACAACTCCAGAGGATCTCCCGGTTGGCACACAACTTTCAAACCAACTCTAACCAAAACAGTAACTTATTACACAAAATAATATTGTCTGTATTTATTCTACCGTTATTGGTGACAAAACCTACCATCTCCCCATCAGCATTGTGGCAGAATATGCAATATGATGAAACTTCTGGAGAGCTCAACTGAGCTAGCAGTACTATTAGAGGTATATAGATGCAGAAAGGGGTGGTATGAGAACTGATGATATGCAGCCAAAAGATAATTTAATTTGTTGTATCAATAGCAAATTTGTATTTTGAAAGCCCAAAAGCTCAAAGTGTTATGGCTGCAGGAGAGATTTTATGTGTGCGGGATTGTAATGAGTTCTGGGAATGGAGTGTTTTCAGTGAATTGCAGGTATGAGACAGAAGCAAACACTGTTGGAGTCTTCGAATAATCACACAGATATACAGGTAAAAATGAGGTCTATACATGATGATGGCTACGAACAAGCGCAGATGCTTCCAGGTGCACGCCAACCTGGGGTCCAGGCTATGGATTGTCAAAATTAGTATCGTAAACATGCTAATTACCAACCATTTCGTTCGAAAATTCTAAAACAACAATGTTTTTTAATACTTCAGAATAACATTTGCTAACATTTTTGCAGTAGCCATAGGTGTGTAGATTTGAACAAAATCTAGTTTGGTTCTTACCAGGGCTTTTACTACCTGAAATATCCGATTTTGTTTACCACGTTCAGAGTTTAGCGCTGGCCTGGTGGGTGCTTATTCCCAACCTTTCTCACAGCACATCAACGGTTAGCCCGAGAATTCTCGTCAGCAATTCAAAATTCCACTGGAGCTCCAAGCGTATTTGTACACGCAGCCTTACAACACTGTTTACAGCTCTTCGCGTAAATGTAAAATGTAATTTTTGGTACATAGCTAATTAGATAAACGTATGGTGTGGGTGCTTGCGTTTCTTTAGGAATCCGCCGTCTTGGTTTGTATAGAAATTAATATTATGTGACACACACATGTAAGAGGTTGGACATACGTGACGGTTGGTAATATGTCAAGTTCCTATACATCATATAAAAACACTGGTTACTCAACACATATTGCTGTGTCAAACCAGTGTTTGCATGATGTACATTTATTTCAGGAAATTGGTCTGAATGAGATCTGGAACAAATTTATATTTTGTTTTTATGTATCTACATGTAGATGTATAGATGTACAGTATATGTATAGGTGGTAGTAGGCTGGATCTATATGTATGTTCAATTACACAGATTAAACAGTGAAAACATGACACTGATGCAAATTGTATTAAAAATATTGGCCTTCATACTGCTTAATACCTTAAGGTCAAGCGTCGTACCTTCTCCTATCATTGTCATGACAGCAACATTAACAGTTTAATTACAGTCAGTAACAGACCAACACAGCTTGCACAACACATGCAAGAGATCCTAACCACAATGATGCATGGACTGTTTAATAATAATTAATCACAAATTAAGCACATATTTATATTTGCAGTGAAGCTTTCACAAATCTGTCACGTAACATAGTTAAGGTCAGAATACACCAACTAAAATCAATGATCAAATCTGGCAAGCTTGCAAGAACCCCAAATACCCAATAACTTATAACTTAGCTTTATATTGGTCAAATGCAGTGTACACATTGGCCACGCCTTGATTAGTGCAGCAAAAAGCATTTGTTCTGGTGTGTTTTGTTCAGCCATATACCTTGCTGTCTAGTCCATCAGTGGAATATCAACCACATACAGACCATTGGCTTGCTGAGGCAAGGTAGGCAGCCACTGGAG